>NC_056729.1:294352816-294560316 GCF_019279795.1 Protopterus annectens
AAATACCCAAGCTAGAGCAACACTAAAAGGTGCAATTGGTTGAGATCTGCAGGGAATCTTGACACTCTCCCTTTAAGACAGGCACTGGGTGGCAGTGAAGATTTACCAAATATCTGGATAAGTACAGCAGAGCTAGTAAGGGCAACAGCTAGAAAGGTGCTTGGTGTGACATGTGGATGGAGGAAGGAGTACAAGGAGACCTGCTGGTGGACTGAGGAAGTGCAGGACAGTATACAGAGAAAGAGGTTGGGGAAGAAGGAGTGGGATTGTCAGAGAGATGAGGAAAGTAGACAGGAGTAATGCGAGAGGGGGCAAAGGCTAAGGATGAGGCATATGAAGAGTTGTATGACAGGTTGTACACTAAGGAGGGATGAAAGGACTTGTACCGATTGGCTAGACAAATGGACTGAGCTAGGAAAGGTGTGCATCAGATAAAGGTGATAAAGGATAATGAGGGAAATGTACTCACAAGAGAGGGTAGTGTGTTGAGCAGAAGGACAGAGTACTTTGAGAGGCTGATGAATTAAGAGAGTTAGAGAGAGAAGGTTGGATGATGTGGGTATGGTAAATCAGAAAGTGCAATGGCTTACCAAGGAGGAAGTAAGGATAGCTATGAAGAGGATGAATACTGGAAAGCCTGTTCGTCCACATGACATACCTGTGGAAGCCTGAAGGTGTTTAGGGGACATGGCAGTGGTGTTTTTAACCAGATTGTTTAATGATATCTTGGAAGAAGGTAAAGTTTACAGTTCACCTGTCTGCAGCCGGTTGCCTATATCTATGGCATATGTTTATGTGGTGTTATTGACCACCACTACAGAGCAGATATGTGTGTTGCCTCTGGAATTGTGGACACATGTCTGGAAGGCCTACTGATTGGCATTGGTGGATGTATCCAGCTTGCACTCATAGACAGCCTCAGTGTACTTCAACTGTGACCTTATTTGCTTGTGCAGAACAAAGTGCCATGGCTGCCAGTGAGGCACCTTTTCCTTCTTGGCCTGTCTTGTGATTATTTCCACCTATGATGTTAGTTGTGTATCGCTGATGTCCACCACATGCATTCAGTCTACCTTGAGGGTGGTAATGTTGTCCTGTCAAGTATTGCTAAGGTCATACAGCTATGTAGCTGCCCACATAGTATTGTGGTGTGGGCCTGGACACTGCTGCTAGTTCCAACATATGGGACGTCCTTCATGTGGGTCTTGCCCCTTTTCCTTGCCTGTGCAGGGGATATTACGGAGGTGTGGGGGTTACAGCTTCACAGACAGTAGGTGGGAATATCTCACAGGACAGGACATGTGGAGTCAGCCCAACAACATGTGGGACAAAGCTCCAGAATTCAGTACAGGCGTTATGTCATTAGTGCTGTTATACACATAGAGGGTTGCTAGATTGACAGGGTTCATCTGGACATGCATTTACTGAGTGACTTGACATCTGACAGTGCTATGCCTCTGACATACCTCTCAACTGGCATGTTGTCCACAGAGTGGCCAGAGGTCTGCCTGTTATGTTTGGTCAGTTCCTCGAACATCATCTGTTTTTGTGGTGTCGGTAGGATAATATGAGGATTGTAGTCACTAACTGCTGACATCCATTGGTGCTCCAGACATCTTATCCTTCAGGGATGTTATGTTACAACAACACATGTAGCACCAGCTACTGTTTCAGTTTGTAACACCATTATGTGTGATATGTCCTTCTTTCTGCCCACCTGTCCCCCAGGTATGTCATGCATTGTCCAGATGTCCTGCACTACAAGGTGCAGAGGTATGGTATATCATTTATTGCTGACTGCACTCCAGCTACCATCCAAGTGATGTAGCAGACTCCTGGTCATGGTATGTGGCAGTAGCCAGGATTATGGTTCCACACTCTGGAAATTCTGTGGAAATCTGTACATATGACAGCTATGTATGTCTCCCATTGTGAACAGACTGCCAAGATTGTGTAGCAGTGTTGTGTGTAGATGTTTTTTGGGCTGGGTAGGGAGAGTAGCAGATGTGAGTTCCATACATCCTTTACCTATCTGACTGTGCATGCTGCTATGGCTGCTGGTTGTCTATCAGGTCTGTATGCTTGTAGGGGCAGACTGTGAAATGTCCTGTAATACCTCAGGATTTCCAGTGCACTGATTTTTGCCAGTATATGTCAGTGTAGTGTGTAACTGGCAATCAGCATATGTTTGTTCAGATAGTCGTTCTACTCTAGAGTTCATTTTGGGTACTGGTATGTTGCTGTGACTGTGATGCAAATGTTTTTGGGTGGACATTTTTGCACTGCTATCTGCTTTTCCCTAGAGTTCCATCCCTGTAGTGCATGCTGTATTTGAATAGACATGGGTAATTGCCCAGACCTGATGTGGGAGAGTGTCGTGCTGGTCTTACCATGCTTCATAAGGTGTTGGGTGACATGTTTGGCAGCTGTCAGGGGATTTCCATTCTGTTACATGACTGCAGTCATGCCTCTACACTGTTCAGAGGCCTAGACACTGTCCGGATGCGTGGCTCATATGTTTGGTCTGTTCCCCAGACAGTTGTTGTCCTTGGCTAATCAGTAGGATACTCTGGGGAATGCAGTCAGTAAATATTAACGTCCATTGGTATTACTGACTTCATAGCCCTTAGAAAAGATATGTTACAACAAACCCGGTAATAACAGCAACTGTCTAAATATATAACAGCAATATGTCCAATATACCCCTGTGTTTCAGCCTCTGTCCCCAGTTATGTCAGACTTTGTCCAGATGTCATGCACTAAGAGGTTCAGAGGTATGTAGTATCATTATTTATTGCCTTCATTCCTGCTACCATACCAGTGATGTTGTAGACCCCCAGACATGTATTAAGGAAGCAGCCATAGATATGAGTCCTGTGCCTATACATTCTGTGGGAAACTGTACATTTGGGAAGTCTGTGTATGTCTGGCCATTGTTAACAGACTGTCAGGATTGTGAAGCAGTGTAATATGTACATGTTATTTGGGCTGTATAGGGAGGGTGGTATATGTGAGTGGCATGGACCCTTTCTATCTTACTGTGCATGCTGCTCCGGTTTCTGGATCCCTATCACCTGTATATGTTTGTATGGGCAGACCGTGACATGTCCTTTAACACATCAAGATTCCCAATACATTGTGACTGGGGCAGTATATGTAGGGGTAATGTGTGAGTGGCAAATGGGATATTGTTGCTCATACAGACATTATACTGTAGTGTTCAGTTTGCTTACTGGTATGTCGATGTGACTGTGGTGCAATTGGTTGTGGGTATGCACTTTCACACCAGTGTCTCTTTTCCACTAGTGTTACATCCCTGTAGTGCCTGTTGTATTTGCTAATGCATGTGTACAGCTCCATAGCTGGATTTGGGTAGTGTTATGTCAGTCTGATTGTAGTTTGGATGTTGCTTGTTAGCTGAGTGTAGTTTACCTAATGTTGTGTTATGTCCACACATTCATAGGATGTCCTGTTGTCTGGCCGATATCATTGGTCTGGTCCGCATAACTGTTATATATTTCTGACAGAACAGTGGGATGATATTGGGATTGAGGTCACTAATTAATGAGAAGCAACTGAGTCACAGACTTGAGATATTTCAGTCAATATATGTTAGGACATACCGTGTTACTACATCAACTTTTTCAGCTTATCTACTCACATATTTTTGGATATGTCCCTAATTTCATGCCTTTGTACCACCACTTTGTCAGGCTTGGTCCAGATTTATTGCACTAAGGGGTTCTGAGCATACCTCTTCACTGCCAGGATTTTCACAGAATGGCCAGATGTTTGGCCCATACTTTTTTCAGGTCCACAATTTATTTGTATTTGTCAGGTAAATCACTATGATGATAAGAATTTATGTCAGTAAATAATGACATAACATTTCAGTTTCCATCCTAACATCCTTCAGTAATTGTCTGCTGAAATGCACCCTGTTACTGTATCAAATGTCTTTGTTTCTAACAGTGGTAGTTGAAATATATCCCTACATCTGGCCCATTTACCCCCTTTTACAGTCTTTGTACAGGTGTCTAGCACTAAGAGGTTGAGAGGGATGGTTCTGAGATCTGACAGAACTGCATGTTATGTACATACATTGATATATATATATATATATATATATATATATATATATATATATATATATATATATATATATATGTGTGTGTGTGTGTGTGTGTGTGTGTGTGTGTGTGTGTGTAAGTGTATATGTCTATATACAACACATGAATGATTCCACAGAGCTTTCTCCCTAATGTTGTATGTCTCTATTGCATGATAGGTTTGAAAAAGCAACACTAATTCTTAGAGCTCAGATGGTGTAGTGGTACATTGCTTTGACTAGACTGATGGCTCTTTTCCTTAATGTTAAATGACCAGAATGCATGATATGTTTGTTAAAGCATTACAACTTCTCACAGCTCAGGTGGTGTAGTAGTATGCTGCTGTGATTGTAGAGCACAGCATCCCAGGTTGGAGAACTGGCCGGGCTGACTATTTTGTTTTTGGGCAGAACAAGGTCTGATAGCTACAGAGTGATTAAGGAACTTTTAAGCTGTTGTAAGTGGGTTTGCATAGGTTTGTGCAATGGTAAGTGATGCCAAACTATGATTAATCCATTTTAGCTTCATTTACTACTGCTTATTCCTGCTTACACCTACTCTCATTTCTTTAAAAGAAAAGGGGATGATAGGAAAGTAGTGCAAAAAGAGGCATGCAGAGGGAAGTACAGTATGAAAGGTAGCTAGGGATCTGCAGGATAGGTGTAGGAAAGGTCCATAGCTGTCCATTTCTTCTACAGCAATACCTCTGAATTGTTACAGAATTTGGAGGTGAATTTGGACAAACAAACACCTGAGAGATGGGTGAGGACAACAGTAATGTATTTTCAAGCACATTGGACCAGATTACATATGTCCAGTGGATATCCAAAAACCAATAAGACAGGACACTGTTCGAATACCAACTCCTTCTGTTTATTAAAAATAGACATACAAGTGATGAGTGCTTTCGCGCCTCTGCCCTTCATCAGATAAAGCATCTCCCAAAACCAAACATTTTAAAACAAGTACAAGCCAATAGAAAAACAGTAAAAATCAGTAAAAAACCCGCCTGTTCTTAAGGGCGGGTCTCATAGGGATGACTTCATTAAGCCCAGGACCCCTGTGTGCCATTAACTCAATTATCCATTTAGATTCAGCTAGCTCTGTTAACTGTTTAATGTCTCCCCCTCTTTTGTTCAACTTCACATTCACTATCACTTTAAACTTGAAGCTATGTGTAGGATGAGCTACCAAGTGTCTATATAATGCATTGCGTGTGTCTCCATTTCTAATCGAAGAGAGGTGCTGCAAGACCCTAACTTTAAACATACAGTTGGTCTTGCCCACATAAAAACTTGTGCAGGATTGACACTCAGCCAAATAAACCACATCAGTGGTTCTACATGTTGCTCTCCCTTTCAAATCAAACAATCTTTAAGTCACTGGATGTACAAAAACACCCCTACTATCTACATGAGCACATGCCTTGCATAGCCCACATGGAAAAGTGCCCTGTTTAGTAATGGCCAGATTATCCATACTGGTCTTTGTCTTATCCCTACAAAGTAAATCTTTCAAGTTTTTATTTCTTTTATATCTAAAAACCGGTTTATCACCTAGCATACCCTTCAAACTTACATCACTAGTCAAAATGTTCCAATTCCCTCTGATCAGTGCACAAATATCACCTATATTACTGCCATAAGTTAGTGTCAACCTAGAATCATGTCCACTGACCCTGTCATGTTGTGAGCTTGTGCCTGTATCAATGGTTCTCAGCCATGGTTTATACCTATCCTTCCTATAATTTCTGCCAAACTCCATCCTGTTGTTCACCAATTTCCTATCATAACCCCTGGTATGAAAACAGTCCTTCAGGGTCCCCAACTCTTGCTCGAAGCATGCATCATCATTGCTGATTCTAGAAATCCTAGCAACCTGTCCCTGCACTATATTAGGAAATATGTGTCGAGGGTGCATGCTATCAAAAGATAGCAATGTATTCTTCCAGCAGTCTTTTCTATACAAACTGGATGAAAAGCCATTTTCTGTCAACTGTACCCTGACATCCAAAAAATCAATCTGTGTGCGTGAGCTGTTAACCGTGAACCTCAAAAATGATGTGGTGGTATGTAGGTAGGAGACGAAATCAGCTAAAGAGTTATCGTCCCCATCCCAAAGAATAAAAATATCGTCCACAAAACGCTTATACATCTTGATATGACCTTTCCATGACATGTTATTCAATACCATACTCCTCTCCCAGAAGGACAAAACAAGATTAGCATAGGTGTTGGCACAGGGGGTGCCCATGGCTATCCCCTGTGCCTGCCTATATGCTTGATTCACACCTATAAAGACATTATTATTCAGTACCAAACCAAGCAAACCTCCTATGGTATCTATCTTCAGTGTAGTGACGCCTAACTCTTGCAAAAGTTCAGAAATGGCTCGTATCCCATAATCATTGCCTATGACAGTAAACTCTGAATGTCCATAGTTACCATAAGTAAACCACCATCAAACTGATCTAATTCATAGGCCCCTAGGTATTTCAAAAAGTGGCTTGTATCTAAAAGCACACTATCCAATATGACTAGGTATGGCCTTAACTCCGTCTCCAACCAAATCGAAATGTTTTCTGTCACCCAACCTCTGCCAGACACTATGGGTCTGAGGGGTGGGTCAGTTTCTGATTTATGTATTTTTGGTAGAGCTTTGAATATAGGTGTCACTGGCTTCTCTATCATAAGGAATTTAAACAAATCCTCACTAATCAATTTACTATCCAAAAACAGCCGTAAATTGTTGTGTACTCTATCTATAATCCCTTTCACACCTAAAGGATTAATTGGGGTATACGTATCAACATTCTGTAACAATCCTAACAACTTACTTTCATACCAGGAGGTGTCCAGTATCACTACAGCACCCCCCTTGTCAGCCATTTTGATAGTGATATCTGCATTATTCCCAAGATCATATCCAAAAACAATATCCAAAAAAAAATATCCAAAAACCAATAAGACTGGACACTGCTCGAATACTAACTCCTTCTGTTTATTAAAAATAGACATACAAGTGATGAGCGCTTTCGGGCCTCTGCCCTTCATCAGATAAAGCATCTCCCAAAACCAAACATTTTAAAACAAGTACAAGCCAATAGAAAAACAGTAAAAATCAGTAAAAAACCCGCCTGTTCTTAAGGGCGGGTCTCATAGGGATGATTTCATTAAGCCCAGGACTCCTGTGTGCCATTAACTCAATTATCCATTTAGATTCAGCTAGCTCTGTTAACTGTTTAATGTCTCCCCCTCTTTTGTTCAACTTCACATTCACTATCACTTTAAACTTGAAGCTATGTGTAGGATGAGCTACCAAGTGTCTATATAATGCATTGCGTGTGTCTGCATTTCTAATCGAAGAGAGGTGCTGCAAGACCCTAACTTTAAACATACAGTTGGTCTTGCCCACATAAAAACTTGTGCAGGATTGACACTCAGCCAAATAAACCACATCAGTGGTTCTACATGTTGCTCTCCCTTTCAAATCAAACAATCTTCCAGTCACTGGATGTACAAAAACACCCCTACTATCTACATGAGCACACGCCTTGCATAGCCCACATGGAAAAGTGCCCTGTTTAGTAATGGCCAGATTATCCATACTGGTCTTTGTCTTATCCCTACAAAGTAAATCTTTCAAGTTTTTATTTCTTTTATATCTAAAACCGGTTTATCACCTAGCATACCCTTCAAACTTACATCACTAGTCAAAATGTTCCAATTCCCTCTGATCAGTGCACAAACATCACCTATATTACTGCCATAAGTTAGTGTCAACCTAGAATCATGTCCACTGGCCCTGTCATGTTGTGAGCTTGTGCCTGTATCAACGGTTCTCAGCCATGGTTTATACCTATCCTTCCTATAATTTCTGCCAAACTCCATCCTGTTGTTCACCAATTTCCTATCATAACCCCTGGTATGAAAACAGTCCTTCAGGGTCCCCAACTCTTGCTCGAAGCATGCATCATCATTGCTGATTCTAGAAATCCTAGCAACCTGTCCCTGCACTATATTAGGAAATATGTGTCGAGGGTGCATGCTATCAAAAGATAGCAAGGTATTCTTCCAGCAGTCTTTTCTATACAAACTGGATGAAAAGCCATTTTCTGTCAACTGTACCCTGACATCCAAAAAATCAATCTGTGTGCATGAGCTGTTAACCGTGAACCTCAAAAATGATGTGGTGGTATGTAGGTAGGAGACGAAATCAGCTAAAGAGTTATCGTCCCCATCCCAAAGAATAAAAATATCGTCCACAAAACGCTTATACATCTTGATATGACCTTTCCATGACATGTTATTCAATACCATACTCCTCTCCCAGAAGGACAAAACAAGATTAGCATAGGTGTTGGCACAGGAGGTGCCCATGGCTATCCCCTGTGCCTGCCTATATGCTTGATTCACACCTATAAAGACATTATTATTCAGTACCAAACCAAGCAAACCTCCTATGGTATCTATCTTCAGTGTAGTGACGCCTAACTCTTGCAAAAGTTCAGAAATGGCTCGTATCCCATAATCATTGCCTATGACAGTAAACAGGCCCTGAATGTCCATAGTTACCATAAGTAACTCACTATCAGACTGTTCCAATTTATAGACCCCTAAGCTTTTCAAAAAGTGGCCTGTATCTGAAAGCACATTGTCCAAACTATCTAGGTACGGCCTTAACTCCGTCTCCAACCAAATCGAAATGTTTTCTGTCACCCAACCTCTGCCAGACAAAATAGGTCTGAGAGGTGGGTCAGTTTCTGATTTATGTATTTTTGGTAGAGCTTTGAATATAGGTGCCACTGGCTTCTCTATCATAAGAAATTTAAACAAATCTTCACTAATCAATTTACTGTCCAAAAACTGTCGTAAATTGCTGTGTACTCTCTCTATAATCCCTTTTACGCCTAAAGGATTAATTGGGGTATACGTATTAGCATTCTGTAACAGACCTAGCAATTTACTTTCATACCAGGTGGTATCCAATACCACTACGGCACCCCCCTTGTCAGCCATTTTGATAGTAATATCTGCATTATTCCCAAGGTCATGTAAAGCTTGTCTCTGTGTGGGACTCAGATTATAAAACCTACCATGTGTCCCCTCCTGAAAATAACACATCAGATCTTGTTCACAAGCATTAATAAATAAATTCATAGCAGGTGAAAATTACCAGCTCCATACACACACACACACACACATATATATATATATATATATATATATATATATATATATATATATATATATATATATATATATATATATATATATATATATATATATATATATATATATATATATATATATATATCACTCTGTATAACTAATACATATGTAATACTGCACAATAACTTTAGCTTACTAACTATGGCTTAATATAGTTGCATTGTATTCAATGGAGCATGATTTTGACCCTCATTGCATCTCTCTGTGTATTAGTTCTGCCTTTGTAGTAAATGAAAAAAAAATAGCTAACAAACTAGCTAGCTAACCAAATTTGCGATCCAATGTAGTTACTCTGTTATGGCAAAAAGAAAGTAGGTACATAACTTATCCCAGTTCCTACCATCTTGTTCTATGGCCTTCTTTAGCACAGACTTCAGTTTTACTACAGTACACAACTAACCTGTAACTTTAAGGATGAAACACTGATGTTTTTAACTATTTTACTTAAAAAAAACAAGTAATCTCCATGGTATCCCTGAAGTCTCAAAACAACCCACTAAACAAGTGTAGTGGGTCCAAAAAGAAAACAGTATTAGAAACTTCTCTGTGTGGAAGATTTTCAGTCCATATATCTCTAGTTAATCACTGTATATTAATCAGATCAGACAATAGTAGTAGAAGTAGAGAAATTAAACTCTAACTATTTTACTTTAAGACATAACAAAACTGCTACATTAGCCTTGTGGTAAAAGGGGTTTTCTGGTCCCTGAGTATTTCACTGGGAATTTCACATCTGAAAAATGTAACATGGTCTCTCCCTCTTGACTTAGCATTGACTTTTTACAGGATAGTGCTTCGGGAATCCTTGTAGTGTAGTCAATAAACAATAGAATGTTTTCATGGCCATTACCAGACCTTTCTAATGGACCTGCAAGATCCATGGCTATCCATTTGAATAGAACCAATAAGAATAGCTATCAATAGATTTCTGAACCCAGGATTTGGTGCTGTCTTTTAACATTCTTGGCAAGCTGCAAAGAAGTCTTCAGTGTCTTTCATAACACCAAGCCAATAAGATCCAGCTAAAAGTTCATCTTTAATTTTGTCCACTCCTAAGTGTCTTTCCAAAATCTGAATATTTACTAGTTTCACCACAAGTGTTCTACAGGACTTAAATCTAATGAGTGGTATAGTATTTCTTCTCTATAGATTATTTACTCTAAACAATAAATCCTTCTTCATTTCCAAATATGGGCACAGGATGGGGTTAATCATTTTATCTGTTTTATCCTGGGTTCAGGCTATACTTTTCTCTGGCCCTTGTATCCTACACTCTCTGTTCCTTCTTAACATTTTCATTCCTAACCAAATGCTATGGCTTAGATGGAGTAAGCCCTGACTCCAATCTAGGTGATCCAGGTTCACTTGTTAGCTCAGATATCTGAAACTCTGGCAAGGTAGAGTGGGCATACCCATCCCAGAGTGGGGTGCACACAGGCACACCTCAAAGTTGATCTCGACAGGAGATCAGGGATACACAAAGTGTGTTCTCTTAAGGGAAGCAAGACACTAATATAGTAGCTGCAGAGGCACAATATGCTAGTACGCCCATTGCAGGTCCATCTCATGAAGGTAAATGTGTGTATTTTTCATGCTGTCCCAAGGCATCTCACTGTTCTCACTTGCTCTAAATATGGGTCAGAGAAAGAGTCTGAGGAAGGCCTGTCAGAATCAGCAAACTCAATGAACAAAGAAACCCTAAAGTCCAGCTGATGGTAATGGAGGGGGCAAAAGAAATTTTGTTCCTTATTTGCAAATCTGAAAAGTCAGGAACACTTTACCTCGTACAATGACATGAAGAAGAGAGTATATCCTCTTCATCTATAAATACAGGCAAACGTGTTTCTTCTATTATTTTTCCTCTACAAAAGGCAACTCATGCCTCAACCAATGATTTTCTTCTGCTTTTAATATGGTAATTCTTTTATTTTTGCCTCAGCAAATTCCTGTTGCTTTAAGTACCTGCTGCTCAAATTTATGTTTCTAAAAAGCCAGTTATTTTGACATTATAGATGGAAGCATAGGACTATATTCAGATTACATTTTTTCCCTTAATGGAGTTAGTGATATGGGCCTCTCTCTCTCTCTCTCTCTTTCCACACAGGCTGTGATAACTAGACTTAAACCCAGGGTAGTAATTAAGGAGCCTTAATCCTCACCACTGTCTCCAGTAAGGGAGCATCACTGAAAGCAGGGAAAGAAATACATAATGTCCCCTAAGAGTACATTGGGAACAGGCTCCAAACCTGAAACTGGACTATAGGCTTCACTCCAGGTTGTTGTCTGTTCCTCAGTGACTAGAATAGCAACTCCTACTATTTCTGCTGAACAGCTCTGGAAAACTCTGAGTGATAACTACTGATTTGGAAAACAACAACTGACTACTGAACAACAACTGAGCAACTAAAACAACAACTGAACTTTGACTCAGAACCTGCTTTTATAGCAAAAAAGCTGTTATGAGAATTCTACTCTCACATATCAGACTTTAAAAAGTAAACAAAACAGCTGCTGTGGAGATTCTATTCCTTTCAGCTCTGGCACACGATGACATCACATCTAGGTCAGCTGACTGGCATAATCTACATTCAGAATTCTTTTTTTAAAAAAACGTACATTTCATCAGCGAGAAGAACACTGTTTGATTCAAACATCTTATATAAATCAAAGTTGTTGTATCTTTCGGCTTTTCCCGGTTAGGGGTCGCCACAGCGGATCTCCAGTCTGCTAATGATTGGCAGTAAATTTTTACCTACCGAGTTGCCAGCCCTGACGCACAACCTTCAACGAAGGTATGCCCATTCACGCATGTCTCCACACAGAAGACGCTTTAGCTGAGAATTGAACAAGATAACGTCTTACTGTGAGGCGACAATGCTAAATCAAAGTAATAATCAAAAAACATAAACTTGTTTATAAAATTATAGCTAGTCATGCTGGCATATATACCACAGGTAATTTACAATTATTTACAAGTATTTACAAAACTTCAGCCACTCGTGCTAGCACAGATAACAATATCTAATACCTCACATTTCTTCCCCCTTTGAAGACTCAAGCTAGATTTTCAAGTGATCCTAGAAAATTATTGCTGGATAAAAAATGGGTCTGTCTGAAAAAGTATCAACCAATATCCTGTCTTGAGAAACTTTCTGCACTGGCATTGCTGAAATCTGGACTGGCTAATGCAGGGGGTCCTCCCAAAGCCTCTTTAAGCTACTGGAATGCCTGCTCACAATCTGTGGTCCACACTACTTTATCTGGCTTATTTTTCCTTGCTAGGTCAGTAAGGGATGCAGGTATTGTACTATAGTTGGGCACAAATTTCCTATAGTACCCCGCTGTCCCTAGGCATGCTCTCACTTGCTTTTTGGTAATAGGGACAGGCCACATCTGAATAGCTTTCCCCTTTGGCAGGTTCTGGCCTAATATTACCACTACCTACTCTATGTCCTAGGTATGAGACTTCTGCCATACCCACCTTATACTTACTAGGTTTAAAGGTCAACCCTGCCCTTTTTAATTTACCTAAGACCTCCCTGACATGTTGAAGGTGGTCTTGCCAAGGAATGACTGTGAACGGCAATATCAACCAAATAACTGAGAGTATAATCTCCTTCTCCTACTAAGATATGATCTACTAACCTCTGGAAGGTTTCTGAGGCATTCTTCATCGAAAGGGCATCCTTATAAACTCATATAATCCAAAAGGTGTTATAAAAGCTGACCTCTCTCTAGCAATGGGAGTCAGAAGCACCTGCTAGTATCCTTTGGTCAGATTAATAGTAGTTAGATACTTAGCCAGCCTAGCTGTTCTAAATCTTTTTCTGTTCTAGGCATGGGGTATGCATTTGACTTTGTATAACAGTTTAATTGTATGTAGTTTATTCTGAATCTTAGACTACCATCTTTCTTCAGTACTAATACTACTGGGGAAGACCAAAGACTACTGGACTCCTGGATTACCCCCACTTCCAACATCTCCTTTACCTCCTCCTTCAAGGTCCATTTGACTCGCTTAGGTATCCTATAAGGAGCTTGCTTGATAGGCCTTTGAGGTCCTGTATTCACATGGTGCTGCACTAGCAGAGTATACCCAGGTGTCCTGGTGAGCATACCCCCAAATTCCTGTAACACTGCTCGTATTTCTTTAACCTGAATAGGAGATAGCCACTGAGATACTGCTACCTCTGCCACAGAATTGCCAGTCCGAGTCTCACTGAGAAGATCAGTCATCAGATCCGCCTCAAACGTCTCTTGCCATCCACTGGGAATACTCAAAACCAAGGCCTCCCTATCGTGATAAGAATTAATTATGTTAATGTGGTGCAACTTATGTCCCTGTCTCCTGTCTATCTTTTGGCATTGTTGACAGATCCTGCAGTACCCTGTTACATCTTTTGCAATCCCAGGCCAATAAAATTCTGCATAATGCATCTCTTGGTACACTTTTTGCCCGTATGACCTGGAAAAGGAATGTGATGGGCTATGTTTAGAGGTGCCAGATAGTAGGCTGTGGGCACTACCAACTGCTGTATTAACTAACCCTCTAACCCTCCCTCAGGGGTCCACTCTCTATACAGTAACTCTTTGGTATTTACAAAAGAAATATCATGTGCTATGGCAAGAGGTGCCAAACTCTAGGGTCTGGGCTCTTCCAGCTGCCATATTACCTCACCTTCTAGCCCTCCTTCAGTGGTTCACTGTCTGTACAGTATCCCTTTGTTATCGACAAAAGGAATGTCATTGACTATGGCTAGAGGTGCCAGACAGTAGGCTCTGGGTTCTATCAACTGCAGTATTACCTCACCCTATAGCCCTCCCTCAGGGGTCCACTCTTCATTCCTGCATACATATTCCGCTTTTTCTTGAGCATCAGGTGCCTCGTTAGCTACCTCCCTCAAGCCTCATAAGGTAGGGTCTGAAAGCTGCTCCTGTCTCAACTCTGTTTTCATGATGCCTCCTAGCTCCCCTTCCACATGAAGCCTAGTATCTTCTGACAGCAGTGCCTCACTGTCATCCTGAATACCACAACTCACCTCCGTCCTTGCAGTCACCATGTCCAAGGGAACACCAGCACCATCCAGCAGCTATTGGTTCACCTTCAGGCTCACTACTACAAGGTAGCTCCCTCCCTAAAGTAATCATATCAGCAGGCCCAACTTCATGTATGGCATCAGTCTGGGTCTCCCCCAGGCTACCAGACCCACGTGTCTGTCTCCAAGCTTAACTGAGTGTTACTGCATGCACACAAGGTACTACATTATCAGAATCATCCCCTATTAAGACATCTGCAGGGATATCCTCAAACACACCTGCCTTTTTGTTCCCTTTTCCACCTCCCAGTCAAGATGAATCCTGGCCAAAGATATTTGGAATGGGGTCCCACCCAAAGCTCTCACTGGTGTGGACTGCCCAAGCAAGTACTGCTCCTCCTTAACCACTGCAGGCCTCACAATGGTTATATCAGAAGCTGTGTATCTCTTGCCAGTGGTCTGTCTTCCATACAATAAGATAGAATACACGTTTTGGTGATAATTTGGTGCCTCTGTTGTTTCCAGACAATGTATCACTGGCAGTCTGTCATTCACACTTGCTGGCTCCATCATCTTTTTTTCTCACCTTGCTTCAATGGACATTTTTATGTTACATGGCCCCTCTGATTACATATGAGACATCTAATCCCTGATCCTAATTGTGTGCTTGAACTTGTGGCTTCCCCTGGTACTGGTGAACCCTGTTAGAATGGTTTAGGTTGCCCCCCCCATGTGTTCCCTTATGTCCATGTGCAGCACTGGTTATCCCTTTGCAATGGTGTCCTACTTGTCAAGTAGGGATCCCCTTTTCTCCCCAACTTATTTGCAGAGTTACACTCTCGGTCTGCCAACCAAATCCTCATGTCCTCAGGCAAAGTGCTGAGTGCTTGTTCCCTCACCAAAAGGTCTGCCAGTCCTTCAAAAATGGTGACCTGACACCTACTCACCCACCTGTGAAAGTAAGTACTTAAATCAGCAATGCAATCACATACACATTTATGTGCCTTGCATCTATGTTCATAAAACATTTTTCTATACATTTCAGGAGTTAATTTAAAACAATCAAATAAACACTGTTTCACATGATCATCATAATTCAAACAATCAATATCAGATAGTTTAGCAATTGCATTAACAGCTCTATCATGGTTTAAGGGGGTCAGGACTTGTATCCAGTGCTCTCGGTCAACATTATATTGTTAACATATCCTCTCAAATATATAAATAAAACTATCAAAGTCATCTCTCTCCCTTTACTGAGGAAAACGTTTACTGACCTTTATGGCCTCCGGGGTTTGGTCATTCCCTTCCCCATTACCTCCATGACCCTGTTGAAGGAGTTAGAAGCTCCTTTTCATGCTGTTTCTGCCTCTCATTTTCTTCTGCTTCCATCTTCAAATGCTGCAGTTCACACTGACCCTGCTTCTCTCTATCCCCAGCCTCCAGGTCATGCTGATGCTGTGTCTCCCTCTTCTCAGCCTCCTAACATTGCATTTCATACTGACAATGTTTCTCTTCAGCCTCCAGTTTGAGTCTTTTTAACTCCAGACAGATTTTGAAGTCCTCTGAGGAATGTATACACTGAATAACTGGTTCTAATAAACCACAAAGTTTCACACACAGTAATTATGAAAACAACACTGTAGGATAGATTTCACACTGATTGTAGAAAAACTCTAACTATCTAACAATAGTTCCCTAAGTATCTAAAGATTAACTGCCTTTGTGTAATCTAATTAAATCAGCAAGGCAAGATGACAGTCTTACTTCTGCAAGGCAAAATACAAATTTATGTCCACTCTTCAGGCTGTTCACTGGTCCTCATTGACTGGAATAGCAACTCCTACTATTTCTGCTGAACAGCTCTGGAAAACTCTGAGTGATAACTACTGATCTGGAAAACAATAGCTGACTACTGAACAACAACTGAGCAACTACAACTGAATTTTAACTGACTCAGAAAATGATTTTATAGCAGAAGATTTTGTCACAGAAAGCTGTTATGAAAATTCTACTCTCTCATATCAGGCTAAAAATTAAACAAAACAGCTGCTGTGGCGATTCTATTCCTTTCAGTTCTGGCACATGATGATATCATATCTAGGTCAGCTAATTGGCATAGCCTACATTCAGAATTCTTTTTTTTTTTTTTTTTTTTGAACATGTTAATTTGGTCAGCCAGAAGAACACTGTTTTATTCAACATCTTACATAAATCAAAGTAATAATAAAAAACATAAACTTGTTCACAAAATTATAGCTAATTGTGCTGGCATATATAAAACAGGGTAATTTATAATTATTTACAAAACTTCAGCCAGTCATGCTACCTTAGATAACAATATCCAATATTCTCCCACAGGCATCTCTCATTACTTAAGCTCTTGGAATCGTCTGACAAGGATTCCTATCATTCACTAAGTATTCTCTTTCAGTCTGTGTAATAACATAGTTTGTACAAACTTAACAGCATTTTCTTTTCTGCTAAGATGCCCTAATAGGCCTCTGATAATACACAGGTTGTTCTGCACTTTCCATCTAAAGCTACAGTGTAGTTTCTTTTAACATCTCACACTTACCCCTTTCTCTTTATCAGGATTGTTTTAAAAGGGCATCCACCTGCTGCTGCCCCACCCCCATTTTATAGGTTCATAGGTGATTATTAGGCTAATGAACCAGGGATTATCTTTTAAGCCTAGCCATGCTTTCCAAATGTATATGACAGGTTTTGATACCCTGGGGTAATTTTAAAGTATATATATATATATATATATATATATATATATATGTATATATATAGGCTTGGGCATGGGCGGTCAAGCATTTATGGGATTTGTCTGACTAATAGAGATATGTGGTATATTCAAGAATGTGTATTCATAACTGTGTGACCCTGATGTTCCCCATATTTACTAGAGGTATATTCTAACCATACATTAACTGTGCTCCTTCTCATATAATTTTCACAGTGCCTTGAACTGACTTAATTATTGACCAGTTATAACATCATTTTTTTGATATTAGATACCAAAGCTGCAGGATGTCATACTTTTCCCAACAGAGCTTACATTTCTGCATGTGTTATTGGATGTTCTTTCTATCTCCATCAGCACATATAACCATCATGATTTCATTTTCCTATTGTCATTTGTCTTATATTTACAGATATCTGACTGTTTAAGTGTGACCATTCTCCCTGATTTACGTCTATTTGCAAAACGTCATTGCTTGTTTCAGAAGATGCACCTTCTCTAGCTAGCAGTTCTTGTTTTAACTTTGAAACTCCATGCAATCAGTGTTTTCTATGTCCATATATGCCATGAGTACTTCCCTTATAATTTGTGAAGACAACATTTTAGCCTAGTCAGACTGAACCAAATTCTACTTGGTGACATATCTCTCAAAATCAATAAAGAATGTTTCAATGTCATGTTTGCAGAACTGCTTTAATGGGGGGTTACTGTTGGTATGTTGCCATCCATTCATGGAGACTCCATGTTTATTAGGATCCTCCCTCATTTCCTGAAGCCCAAAATGAGAGACATATTTTAAACTTAGAACATTGCCAGAATAAGTTTTGTATTACCATGGATTTTCTGAACAATATGAAGTCTGAAACTTATCCTTCTGTTATTATTTAGTGACCTCTCTTTAAAAAATAAGTTGAGTGAAAGACCAAAAATATGAGCCAAAAATCTGGACATTCTGTGAAATTCTGGATAATTGAGAGGTATGTGAAGAACCATTGCATCCCAACGCAAATTTGTGTTGGTCTGCACTAGAGTCTTTCTCTGCGTTTCTCCATGTTTTGCAAAATATATACAGTGCACTCAAAGAATGAAAAAAAAAAAACAGTTCACTTTCTTTTTCAAGAGGCATAATTAACTCAAAATGATTTTCCAATTGGAGGCTGCAATGCTGGAATGGAAAAGTAGAGCAATTATATATATATATATATATATATATATATATATATATATATATATATATATATATATATATATATATATATATATATATATATATATATATGCACACATAGATATGCATTGATCAAACTATGTCTGCTGATATGCCCATTGTAACAGATTCAATGCACTGGATACAAATTCTTCACATAAAGTGCAATTTTTATATAATACATAAGTCAAAGCAAAGTTAATTTTCTACTTAAAAGAAAGCAAGCACATTTTCTATAACATGCTTCTTGTTAGATACAGTTCAGTGTTATGTTTCCTAGTCTACTTTTAAAGACTCTCAGTGAAACACATAATTTTTTACTATTTGCAGATTTTGTATTACAGCTCTGGTCAAATGCCTTGCAACCTAATAATCTACAGTAAGGATTTTGAGTATTAATTCATACTTTGGTTCCTGGTACTCCTTGATTAATTCCACAGGACTTCCCCTTCCTTTCCTATTTTTTTTCTACAGCTTGTTTCTGGTTAGAGTCCAACAAGAGTGCCCTCTTGCCTCAAAATACATCTCTTGAAAAGACAGATATCCCTGATGTTATGTACTTCTTTTAAGAGCCCTTCAAAAGACATTTAAATTACATTATGCTGTTCCAGGTTATTATTTATTTATTTATTTTACATTTGTTAAAAGGGAAAGTCCAACTGGATCCATATCCATTTTCAGTGGAGGCCTGGGGAGAAAAAGTCCAGAAATACAGTATATATTAAACAAATGCAATTAATAAGTATAATACTAACAGCTCAAAATAATAAAGGATATATACAAAGTTAAGAGAAAAAAATTGCATTAAGTTAGGAAGTAAGGAAAAGGAAGTAATATACTATATGCTTTCTATACACACACAGCTATTCATTTTTTACCATAGCACATGGTGTATATACAGCACTTCAAAATAGCATATATGACATATCAAATGGACACTGTGTCAATGTACATTTGTACTAAATAATACAGCTAAATAGTCTCCACTAACAAATAGTGTGGGCTAGGTATTAACACTGTATTTTCTATCACAAAGTTTTAATGCTCTGTATGCAACTGTCTGTGTATTAGCTAAACTGCATAAAACTTAACATGGCCAGATAATTAAAAATGTAGTCTAATGTAGTTGCAGTATATTAACTACAGCATAGTTTCAACACTCTGCGTATAGCTCTCTGTACACCAGTTGTATGCATGCATTACAGTTCAGTAGTTTCAGCTAACCAAAAATGTAGTGTAGTATAGTTACAATGTAGCATCAATGCATCACTTGTCTCAATATAATAGATCTCAATTTTTTCATAGATTAGTTCTAAGCTAACTACCCTTGCGAGCCATTTTAAGCCTAGCTAGTTGTCTCTGCTGGGACTCAAACCCTGCACCTTGTGTTTGCAAGGTAAACACCTTAAGCATTAGGCCACCCTCCCAACCCAATTTAGTCTGATAAACAAATGTGTGATCTAATATAGTTCATCCACCATAAAATGGTTCCCTCCTTCTGTATATCTTTTGGTATACAAGATGTACTGTGAAATAGCTCTGCTGTAACAGCTAACTAAAAGTGTGATCTAATTTACTTACAATGTACTCAATTTAGGATGGATTCTCTCATCTTTATGTTTGTCTATTGTACCTGTTATGTAACGCATCAGGCTAACAAAAGTGTGGTCAGTTTTAATTCATTGATTATAACATGGTTTCATCCCTCTAGCTGTCTAGCTGTATATCAGTTGTACTCATACCTATCAGTCTCTTTCAGCAAGAAACCTGCACAACACCATGAATAGTGGGGGTGGGGGCAAAGGCCCTAAAATAGGGGCACTTTTTAAATATTGTTATTATAAACTTAAAAAATTGATACAATGGATTTTGCATTAGCATGAATTTTCTGAAGGGTATGAAGTCTCAAACTCAAATGTCTGTCATTATTTTCTTGAGTTCAACCCTCAATGATTTGCCAGAAAACTATAATTTTATGAGAAACAAACCAAAAAATATGAGGCAAAAATCTTGACATTCTGTGAATATATGTTTAGTTGAGCTATATGGTTGTACTTATTCAATGCAACTCAATAGTATCAGATAACCAGAAGCGTGGCTTAATGTAGTTACCATTTATTTATTACAAAATGATTTTAATACTTTGTGTATCTCTATATATATTAGTTTTACCTGTGTAATATATAACACTGTGTAATATATAACCATCATACACCCCCTTCAAAACTTTACTAAAAGCGCACCTAAAAACATGCTGGCTATGCCCTTGCAACTCCCACTCTAATATCATCCACCCCATCCAACCACTACCTTTCTCTCCACTCCACTAACTACCTTGATTATAGCAAGCTCAGATGCTCATAAGCCTAGTACTTATTATACAGCAGGAACTTCTCATTGTAACATTTGTTAATGTCTGTTATGTACTTCACAGATAAAGATTCTAGTGGTCTACTGATGTACTATGTTCTTCATCTGTAAATATGTTGTAAGTAATTGCTATGTTAAATTGTTAATCTCTATGTAATCCAGTGTATCTACTGTCTGTTTATTTTACTGTGGAGCTTTTCTCCCCGGGCCTCCGCTGAAAATGGACCTACGTCCAGTCGGACACTCCCGGTCAACAAATTTAAATAAATAAAAATAAATAAATAAATAAACACAGTAGTATCAGGTAACCAAACTGGTGGCCTGATGTACTCATAATAGCTTCACTATGATATAGCTTACCACTCTGTAATTCTCCTTGTATATCAGAGGTACCTATGCAGAATAATGGCATTTTGCACACATACTTATAAAAGTAACCAGCTACACTATTTGTTTTAGATAATCAGCCTGTCTCTAGGACAGTAGCCCCTGCTTTAATGAAACCTAGGATATAGAAAAAAAATCAGATTAGTGTCAGAATTCAGGTCTATATATTTCTTAAATTTAAGGTTTCCACAAAAATCACAGATTATTATAGTGGAAAATGTCTGTATCACCTGATAATAGTTCTCTATACATTAAATGTTTCTGGGCATATACTTTCAGTGCCACAGGAAATGTACAGAAAAAATAACATGCTAATCATTTTTTCTTAGTAGGAAATCCAACTTGGAACAAAAGCATTTCTCAAGAGAAAAGCATTATTACAACTTCCCTTTCACCACCCCTTCAGAAGGAGGTCAATTTTCAAGTTTAACATTGTTCATTTCATTTAAATGACTAGTCTACAGTTTAATGTTTTGCTGAAACAAATATTTGACAATTAATTCAGAATGCGACTTGTCAATGTGGACACTTGGTATACCACAAATTCAGTTTGTGAAAATGCATGCTTTCCTCTCATCTATATTCAAGGATGAAACCTCAGTACAGGTTCACTTCACTGAGGAATTCGTAGTTAACGGTACTCAATAGTCAGTTTGAAACCTAATGTAAATAACCCAGGGTTAGATCCCCAGACTTGTATTCTGTTCTGTTGATTTAGCACTCATCCAATGTATAACAAACGTTGATTGTTTCTGGAATATTGAGAAAAGTGTAATGCCTTGTTTATAAGTTTTCCACTAGGATTTTTTTTTACCAGATGAAATATGGCAGATTTACAACGAAAATATCCAACACACATTCTGCCATGGGACTTTAGACTAGTGCAGCCAAAGTTCATCATACTCTTTAAATGAATTCAACATTTGCAGCCCATGAAAACAGTGTGGTATGCTGCTGTGTCATCATAAATTAATTCAGCAAAATGCTTTTCGAGGAAAGCCTAGAAAACAAAAAGAAGGACGTTTAGCAAATCTTCTGTCTGAATTTTATATTGTATTTATAGCACATGAAGCAGCGAAGTTAGCCCAAAGCAGATGCATGATTTAACAAAAACAGATATCTATAATCTTGACACTAAGACTTTATTCATTGGTGGATACTAAACCAACTGATCTGAAGGGCCATTTTTAAGCCTAGCCAATAACCCAAAGTTAGAATCAAACCCTATACCTTGTGTCTATGACATAATGACCTTAAGTATTATGCCAAACCCACTCAAAACCACATTATATCTTTTGGTCAAGACTGTCTGTGGCTAAACCAGCCTGATCAGACCTCTCAACTGTAAGGATTAAAGCTCATAGCACTGACCTTTGAAAATCATAGCAGAGGGTCTCACAGAGAAGCATTTCCTTATTTTTTTTAGAATAGAAGGTTTTCAGACAGTAGACTCCATGCTGCCAGTGATGACAAATCTCTGTATATACTTGCTTTAGTTATTTAGTAATATATATACCTTAAACAGATCTAATTTCTTGAGGAAAATCTATAACTCTAGGAGGAACAAGGCAAACTCTGAAGGACAACATCATAGTGCTATGCCTGTAAGATAGCAGTTGAAACGTACAGACCTGATTGGGTTTGATTGAGCTATATCCTGTTTAAGACATTGTCTCCACATTAAAGCAAAATAGTTTTATTTCTAGTTGCTGATGTTGCTCTGTACACTGGCCTAACAGTCCATGCAGTGTACAGGCAGGGCAGGTAATGGGCCTTGAGTAGCTTCAGTTAAGTGTAGATTTCTGACCTGAAACAGTAGAAAAGAGAATATGCATTCATGTAAAAATTCATACTGATTTTGGGTCTGTTAAAAGTATTGCTCACTAAAATAATTAATAAATATTACTGTGGTTAGTAATCAGTAAAGCAGTACTGGATACCCACCAGATGGTGCAAAGCTTCTTTAGTATAATTTCTTCCTTCCTATGCAAACACTGCATAATGTCCCTTATCCTGATTTGTTAATGACAACAGATGACTCCATGTAGCAGTTTATGCAAAAACTTTTGTCATTGCACTCTAAAGATCAATATGACTGGTAAAAATAGCATTATGCTGATGTGTGGGCTTTTAGTCATAACTTGTGAGTAAATAAAAAGACCAAATGTGATTTCACTGATACAGCAAAGAGCAAGATGCCATTTTTTAATAATCACTGCTTTAAAATAATGAAACAAAGAAAAACTGCTCATTAACTATTGTATTCTTCAAGCAATATTGCAAATCAACAGTTATACTTGTTATTTTATATCCTGTCACAAATCAGGACCAGCAGTTCACGAAAACGGCACTTGCGTAGCCTAGTGGTAGAGGGCCATCTTGATCTTTTCATATGTATAGATGGCTACAATGCGCATGTACTGCTGTACATGGCAACAAGTTTCTTGTGCCTACATAACTCCTAACCCTACTACCTGGTTTATATGCTTTCAATCAATACCTTCTAAGTAAAAAACACTGGTGCATAGTGATCCATGACCACTAACCCTGCACATGTGGCCAGTCACATTCAGTGGTCAACTAGGAGGTTATTTAGGGTAGTCAGCCATACTCAGTGGGCAACTAGGAGGCTGTCTAGGGTACTTTTCTGTCACAGGCTCATGGAATAATACTAGGCTTTCAGTCAGCAGACTATTACAAACTTAACTAATAATCTGAGGTTAGAATCAAACCTTGTACCATATAACTGTGAGGTAAAGATTTTAACCATTATACCAACCCAACTACATGCAAGTCTTTATTTATTTATTTATTTATTTATTTATTTATTTATCCATACATTCTTTATTTTCTTTAGACAAAGAAACATGGCTGCATCATTTGTTTATTAAAAAATAATAATAAATAAACAAATAAGCAGCCTGCAGTACCCCTGTTCAAAGCAGCACCAGTGTTCTGTAGGGAAGGCACTATCCAACTGGGGATCATTTCATAGAGCTTACTACCCTTGCCATCACATGATGTGCCTGATTCATGTAAGTGCAAGGAGAAGAAAGCTCGTAAATATTCAAGGGTATTAGAGAAGTAGATAGTTGTGAAACCAGCAGCAGCACCCGATGAGATCCTGAGATATATTTTTTATATCTGTATCTATATTTATATCTATATCTATATCTATATCTATATCTGGTTCTATTCTGTATGAGCAAACAAATTTAATGTCTAATTGAAAACACAGACATGAAACGCTTCAACATACACAATACCTAAAACTAAAGATATCTAATCAAATGAAATAATATTGGGAAAGAAAACGTATTTCCTCACCCGATATTAACACTATCCCCCATAATACTAACCTCAAATTTGTCTGATTGGTGGCAGTGTTGAGGGAAGGTTTTTATGAAGGTAAGGAGTAGGGTTAGTTTTAGCACCCATTACTAAAGAGGGCAGGGGGCTAAACCCACCTGCACCGCCATAATAATAGGTGCTAACCCTAATGCTGCCCCTAATATTTATATTTAAATTCATAAATATTTATATATGTTTTTCCTTTTGCTGAGTCTTCCACAAACATGAGTGCTTCTCTGATGGGTTTAGTTGCAATGTGTTTGTGACAAGACCCATTCTCAGTTCCTTGTAATGTCCCTAACATCATGATAAAATTGTTAGGACTACAATCACTAGAAGATGTGCAACTTTTATACTTACTGATGACTAATTATTCATAATTTTTTATCAAAATAATCTTATTTTATCATGTCAGAGTTCTCACATTATTTAAAGTGTTCTCCTGTTGTGGGCCCTTTGTTCATAATTATGTTTCCCCTACTTCTTAAAGTAACTTGACTGAAAGTTACAATGTTAACTTCTAAGCACATGAGAAGCTCCAGTTTCTGAAGCCAGTTCCTGAGTTTTTTGTAGTAGGTGAGATTTTATCAGCTGAAGTGCCCATACTGGAACCCCTGTAAGTCCTGCAGCCATTTCTGGCAGCTTGTATGCTGGAAGAAGCTTCAGTTGTTGGAATTTATCCAAAAAACACTGCACATCTGTTATATTAGATTCACGTGTTGGCAGGTATTATGAATACTATGCCGCGGGCCTCACTGAGTATGAAACTGATGGTTGTCATTCCTGCCCTGCTTTGTAACAGCTCACATAGTCTGTTGAACTTTTTAGATGAGCAGACTCATGTAGCCAATGTCATAAAGATGGCAGAATGGCAATCCAGACTTCACCTATGTATAACACACCCCTTGGCTTTGAAATGTAGGTGAGGTGTCTCTGTGGTACACAGGGTAAGGTTCCAACTACAACCCAGATGACTCAATATCAAGTAGAGATGCAGGTGCTTGAGGATGTGGGATGCTGGGACTGAGTAGCCAGTAATGGCCCACCCACCCTGAGGAGAAGGAGACAGCCAGATCTACTGCATGACAGCCTGCTAGGGGAGGCAGGGCATCCACCAAACACCATTTGGGCCAAGATGCCTGCAATCATTAAGTTGTGGTTAGTACTAGCCATATTTTATAAGGTCATGTAAGTGTGTGTATGCCTCAGAGTGGCATTATGGAAACATGAAGATATTGAACTCCCATGAAGATCACTGTGTAAGCCAGGGAAAGATGTAAAACAATCTTCTATGCTTGTATAGAAATCATATATCAAATGGCCTGATGTTTTAAAGGAAGCAATATATAGCAGACATCTGTTTTATGTAGATAAGATGATAAGCCTATAGTGGAAATAACATATTAGAGAAGTATTAATAAATCAAGATATCAAGTATTAGACATTCCTAATAGAAATGTTTATTAAAATGGCAAATATATTATATTCTGCATGATATACAAGATGGAAAGAATGTAATTTGTGTCATTAAATTTAAAGCTGTTATTTCTAAGCTAGTCTTTTACGCACAGTGCCATGATCCACTATGAAGAATAACATCTCATTTAATTGATGCATGATTATCTGACTTCAAAGCATCAACAACCTTGGGGAATGGGGGTTGCTACTTAAAGCATCAATCTTTACAAACCAAAAAAAAAAAAAAAAAAAACATTTTTTTTCTTTTGCAACATGGCAGTGTCCCCTGCAAAAAAGCAATATTGGGCAATACCTTTATATGTGTGTGTGCGTGTGTGCGTGTGTGTGTGTGTGTGTGTGTGTGTGTGTGTGTGTGTGTGTGTGTGTGTGTGTGTGTGTGTGTGTGTGTGTGTTATTAGTGAGTGTAAGTATGACAGTATGCAATGGGAGTGTAGGGCACATACAAGTAGGGTTTTTTTTCTGTTTGTTTGAGTTAGCGCAACCCTGAAGTTGGTATGCATAACAAGTGAGGGTGTGTGGGTGCAGCCTCCCAAATGATATGTTTGTTTTATTTGTTTTTGTTTGTAGTTGTTTTTGTTTTTATATTTGGGGAGGGTTGTGTTTTCACTTTTGTTTTGTGCTGTACACTGTTTCAGTGTTTCAGTGTTATGTGGCTTCATATTTTTACAGTTTCAAGTTTCCAGTCTCAAAATACTGAAATTTGGCATTTCGGTATTTCAAGATTTGAAAGTGGACCCATATCTAATAGTCCCCAAATGATGTGGACATCCTACAGAAGGACCTTGCTGAGACAGATGCCTGGTGTCAGAGCCATGGCCTCAAGCTCAAAGCCAAAAAGTGCAGTGTCATCCTCTTTGGTAAAAACTGAACTACCACATAGGCAGCAATCTACTTAACACCAAATGTGTGATAAGAGACCTTGGGACCCAGGTGGACAGTAGTCTCTCCTTTGATAGTCACATCGCCACAGTAGTCAGGAAGTCCTTCTACGTGGCACACCTCATCATAAAAGGGTTCTCATACAGGAAAAAAGAGGTCATTGTTCCCCTCTACTCGACACTCATTAGACCCATTATAGAGTACAATGCCCCTTTTGGAATGTACCTCACAAGACATCTGCAGCAGCTGGAAAGGCCACAGAAGTACTTCACAAAGAGAATTACTGGCCTTAAACAAATGCCTTACACTGACTGCCTCAAAAAAACTCCAGCTTTACTCTGTAGCATATTGCCTACTCCAAGGTGATCTCTGCCTAACATATAAAACTATGTCAAACCCAGAGCTGTTGGACATGCTACACCTAAGGAAATCCCAATAATTCTGAGCTACATGCTCTAGGGACCTAAACCTTGTCACCACAATAAACAGGACATGCAGGAGGGATAGATTCCTGTCCCAGAGACTTTCTATACTCTGGAACCGGCTACCTATCTATGTCAAGCAAAGTTCTTCATTTGCATTCTTCAAGAAAAATCTTGATGAGTGGATGGGAAATAGGAAATACATCCCAGGGATCACTTCTGTGTCTCTGCTCGACAGTGGCACAGGACGATAACTTTCTTGGGTGGCGTAAGCCAGGTAACCTTGTTGGCTAGGCTTATCTAGGCCCTTGGGCCGATAGCCTAGTACCTACCTATGAACCTATATATATATATATATATATATATATATATATATATATATACATACATATGTATGTATAGGTGTACTGAATTTATTTGACACTATCTTTAATTGACATCTGTTTAGCTGAAAAAAGTTGATCAGCTAAACAGATGTTCAACAGGTGTGCAAGATTGTACAGTTTTCAGGGTAGAAAAATATGCCCTTTCTCTGAGACTGTGCAATCTCAGAGTTAGTTTATATAATTAGCAGGGGGTTTGGGGGATACAGAGGGACTTTTCCCCCTGAAAAAGTGTTGTTTTAAACTATTTTTCTTTTTACAGATTCTGCGTCTACCAAGACTGTTGATTGGTGGATGTGTAGTACTGTGTCAGCATTTGCAAAGTTGATCTTTCCGTGTCAGTTTTGTAAATTTTGATCTTTGGGTGTTTCAATCATTATCAGTACACAAACACACACACACACACACACACACACATATATATATATATATATATATATATATATATATATATATATAAATTTCTTTTTTGTCCAGACCATAAGATCAAAGATTTGAAACTGTGAAACTAGCAGCAGTATACCTGTTCAATGTTATTAGTGTGATTGTGCAGGCACCCTCTTGTATATGTGGACAAGTGTGTCAGTATGTTGAGTCTCTGCTCCCATACTGTGAGGATGCCTGATGGTTTATTTCCCTTCATACAGTTGTGCTATCATGAAACATATTTTTATTTTATAAAATTTTATTTTTTTGTCTCATTATTATAACTGCAGCATTAGACAGGGCATACGTGTAAGATCATCATTATTGGTTGGGTGGACATGTTTCAATATAAAAGTGAAGTTGTTTCCTTTGACTATCACATGTGAGTTAAATGTGTGTCTGAGCAACATGTTTTCTATGTATATTTACATTTGTCTCATAAGTAAGGCTACTGACATGAGGCAGTTTTTCCTTATACCAAAAAAAAATTAATGTAAAATGTCAAGTGCCCCCATAATGTCAGTTATTTTGGAATCAGTCTTTGCAATTATTAATTCTAGGTCAATACATTTCTTTCCTAAGATGTGTGCATTTATTTTTATTTTATTTATTTTACATTTGTTTACCAGGATAGTCCGACTGGATACATGTCCATTTTCAGCAGAGGCCCGGGGAGAAAAGCTCCAAATAGACAAACTTACATAGATTACATAAGAAGTTTGATAACATTAGAAAATATAAAAAAAAACAAAGTGATTATGTACAGTGGTTTAGTAGTGTTCCCCAGCAGGGATTCACAATTTGCATTTGCATAATATAACTGCAAAAGTTGATCATTTCCAAACTCTGTAATATTTAGTCCTCTTTTGTTCTACCAAAGACTCAACTAAAACCAGCATCATGAATTAGAGGAATAAAGTCTTAACCCAGGTAGAAGCTCAGGCGTCTGGGATGCTGACATGGGAGGAAGTTGTATACTCATCCGCATCTCATGATAGAACCCCAGTGGATGCTGGAGACAAGGGAGACAGGGGCAATGGCTGAGTCACTGTGGAGTTGGGGTGATGCGTCATCTCATGCTATTTTGTGTCCATCCCAGGGATATCATAAGTGTGTGCAAGGTGTAAAGAAGTTAGGGCATAAAACACTTCAGGGAGCAATGTAATGCTTGACTGGGATCTTTGATCTCCCCACCAGCCCTAGCTGTACTACAGAGTTAGCCTAGCGGAGGATAAGGCATATCCACTAGATTCAGTAAAGGGGCTGAGGACATGAGTAAAGCTGTTGGTTAGCACTGAAAGCAAAAAAAAAAAAAAAAAGTTAACCTTTTTTTACCTTGCTGGCAAGATACTTTGCTTCCTGTATACTCTCTGTAAGTTGTCTTGGCCAAACATATCAAGTAGGTTGGAGACCCTCCCGTGTGTAAGTACCTCAAAACTATACTATATACAATGCTATCTGAAACAGCTGTTATAGTACCTGCTTTTAGCGGATTTCTAATCAGAAAGCCCTGCAGGAGGAGAATGTCACTAAACCAATTTTTTTAAACTATGTTTACAAAATTTTACTATACTAAGTGCAGTATCCTTTATATGTTTTAAGGGGTGGACATGAGATCATTTATGCCTGGACATAGTGACAGGAAGTCAAAGGTACACATTTTAGTAATATGTTAAAGGAGATTAACTACATCCAGTATTTTAGACAAGGAATGCCTGACATATCAATCTGCTCTTTGTTTAGTTATTCACTTGTGAACCTCCAGTAAACAATATCATTCAATGGTTTGTTTGTCAGCATTTGTTTCAAGACATTGCTTTATGGAGCTATTAATTTGAGCAAGAAGAGGGAATAATATTCAATGCTTCTTTACCTACACTAGAAGCACTTGTGTACAAATTTATCACTGGGTGTTTTTTGGCAAGGAGAACAATCATGGGTCATGTAATTCATCATGTTCTTGTTTCATAGCAAAGAAAGCTGATTTATAGGGTTTAGTCATTATCTTGATTCAATGACCATTGTCTTTCAATCACACGCATATTTTCTGGTGGGTTAAAATTCTTCTCTCCCCACCATTCACTGCCCTTCTGTATTTCCTCCTAACTGCACAAGATATAATTATAAGGTTTAGGACATCTGAACATTGTACTTGTTTATATGTTCTTTGATGCGCACTTCAGGTACACTGTCACTAGGTAACCTAGACAGCTGCCTAGGGTCCAGTGCTGACTGGGGGACCTGGCCAGAAAACCTCCTTTAATAAAAAAAGTCACATACTGCTGGTTGGCTTGCACAACTCCATTCTGACTGACTGAAATGTGAGCCAATGAAAGAGCCAGTGCATGCCTGGATGCAGAAACTAAAATATCAGTGTATGGATATCTTCACTTTGTTACAGGAATGGAAGTTCCCTAATGAGATGGTACCAGATTCAATACTACACACAGACTTATTGGACTTATTCGAATGCCAAGGGTGTGAACTGATGGAAGTCCTTATGAGACATAATCAAAGGGCTATAGATACTTTGTTTCAGTAAATGACTGAGTTAGAACATGTTATTATAAACAATTTACTTTTTAAAAACTCCATTCAACAGTATAAATTTTTTTTATTGACATTGATAAAATTTCATACAATATCAAGACTCATAAGGAGAAAAGAATTTGAAAGAGATAGGATAGCATATTCTAAAGTACAAGCTTATCCTATACCGCATAATAGGGGGATTCCCAAAATTATGATGTTGTTGATCAACACCCTACTGATGATCCAAACAATGCACCATATTAAGAACTTGCACCTTTGGGATCAGCCCCATTGAGATGTTCACAGAGACTGAGGAACTGGGCAAATCTACCAGGGAGGAATCAGAATCATATAAGGGCAGATCCTGGAATTTGAACATGGCAGAAAAATTTGAGGCAATATCAGAACTGGAAGAGGAACTAAGTTGGTGCATGTTTTCTCTAGACAATCCCCCAGATTCAGCAAGCCCTGCACAGTGTGCATGACTAGTGCAGGAGCTTCAGCAGGTAATATGTCCGCCGTGCAATCCAGGAATAAGTTGCAGGGACATGCACGAGCGCTCCTGCACTAGTCCTGCACGGACTCAGCTCCTGTATTCAAATTACCCCATTTGCAGGTGTAATTCACGCAAAGGAGGTGAATTTGCAATCCAGGAAGCTGTCAGCTGGCCGTGCAGGACTAGTGTAATCTGTAGAAATGTACTCGGTAAGTAACCGAGTACATTTCTGCAAACTACAAAATGGAGCCATGACAGCTCCAAATAAAGGGTGTACATAACGTTTACAACATGCCAATGGCAAAATATATGGACATTGACATGGAAAACAGTTAAAAATTAAATAACTTTTATTTTTTTTAGCCAATTTCGGCTGTTTAAGCATAGGACAGTGGCGCGCAAATGGGATTGAGCGAAAAACTAAAAAAAAAAAAAAACCTAAAATAAGTATTCTAACCAAAATCACTATTTTTGCCATTACACTCAATGGCAGGCAGAAGACAACATGGCCAGGGAATAGTTGTTGCTAAGGGGGGAGGTTCAGTATGGGACCTGTAACTATGCATCACCAGGCAATCCTATGCAAATGAGGGGAATGTTACTAAATCCCAGATTTTCCCTCAATGCCGGTCAGCACCTAACAGTGTAAGAGCAGGAAAAGCTTGGTGCAAGCCTAGGAGTTAGCGGACATCATAGGGGGGTGTGTCAGGCATACTGTAAGTGGATGGAGCCCTGTGGCTCGGGTTTGCACTTAGCTTAGCAGAGCTAAGCAAGGGGGTGTGTCTGAGGCTGCCTAGCACTCTTTACATTGCCTAAGCGGGTGTGAGCACAGCGCACCGGGTTTTAAAGGGGAAACAAAAGTAAACCAGGAAATAGTAGCTCTGTGCACATTTGAGTAATGTGTTTGCGCGGCATGCTCCAGGGCTTAAACAGGAAGGCAATAGGTAGGGAAAACAGCAGTAGGAAGGTAATCTAGGAGAACTAGCATAGCTCCCAGGTGAAATGTATCAGAATCTGCCAGTTACAGAGGAAGCAGCCCAGCCCACACCAGCACACCACTATAAACTATGCAGACACATTTCCCTCTGTTTTTTCCCACATAATCTACACCACCTGTGTATACAAGCGGGGACATTTTAACAAACAAAAACAACAAAACTATAAGGGCTGCAGCAGCTATCAGACATCAACATGTGGAAGAGGCTGAGGGTGGTGAGGATGGGAATGCTGTTGACCAACCCACAGTGAGGAGAAGGTGAAGGGTTGACAGACCCAGGGTAACCTACCAAGGGCTGCATGAGCTGGAGATAGTGGAGCACTATAGGGTGGACAGGGACCTCCTACATCAAATTGTTGAGCTGGGCCGGCCACGCCTGAAACACCGAACTAAGAGATGGGGAACCCATCCCAGTAGATACCAAGGTATGTGAAGGCCTAAGAATACTAGCCACAGGTACCTCCCAAAGGCCAACTGGGGATATCATGGGGATCTCACAAGCATCAGCATCCAGGGTAGTCCACCAGTTCCTGGATGCCATGTCAGAACATGCTGGAGAGCACATATATTTCCCCAACACCCGTGAGGCGTTGGCCAGCAATATGCGTCTCTTCCACCAAACAGCAGGATACCCTGAAGTAGTGGGTGCTATAGATTGCATGCAGATATGCATAAAAGCACCACCAGGTGAGAAGGGTAGGGTCTACATCAACCGCAAGGGCTTCCCCTCCATCAACTGCCAGGTCATGTGCAATGCCCAAGGCATTATTATGAATGTGTGTTCTGGCTGCCCTGGAAGCTATCATGGTTCCCACATCTGGTATCTGATGCAGCTGTACCTGAGATTTGCCAATGTGGACATCCCTTACGCTCACCTAGTGGGGGATGCTGGTTACGCACTGGAGCCATGGTTGATTACACTCAGAAATTCACACACACCCAAACAAGAACTCTATAATGAAGCACATGCACAGACCAGAATTATAATAGACCATGTGTTTGGGATGTTTAAGTCACAGTTCTGGTGCCTGGACAAATCCGGTGGAGCCTTGCAGTACTCACCAGCTACATGTACTGAAATTCTCATCGTATGTGCCATGTTACACAATATGATCCTGCAGAAACAGCTGCAGCAGGAACAGCATAGGGCAGGGCCACACATCCTCCCACCAATGCCAAGGCCTACCCAGTAGGCAGAAGGAGGTGTGCCCAGCATGCCCTGGCCTTGGCAAAGAGGCAACGCATAGCACATACACTGATACAGTAGGGACCCAGGGAATGACACCTCTCTCTGACTTGCACATACGGTAAAAGGGATGCCAAACATGACACTACCTGTGCTCAACCATGTATAGGGAGTGTACTATGTGCATCAGACATAGGCAGCCCTCCAGCACCATCCTCAATACTGGCACACCCACAAGGTAAGTCGTTCTCCTTACCAGTTGGCGAATGGAGTAGTATGTGTTGTTACTTGTATCTATGTAATGATGAAATGGACACACCCTTGGAATTGTACATACAGGTTTGTATCATATTATCTGGCCTTGTAGTAGGGAATAGCATTGGCATCTGGCCATACACTCGCAGATCACAAAGGTCATAGGAATGATGTATGGAGAAAAAGTTGATATCCCTGCACAAGCCAGCATCACTGGAATGCCCCATGTATATCTGTGAGTCAGATGCAAGTAGTGTCGATAGCACACATGCACCCAGCTCACCCAAACACCACTCTCCAGACTTACCCCTGCTGTTGGGAATGGGTACAATATGACCCCCACCTGTGTATGGCAATAGCGAAAGGATGCAGCATGCAGTGCAGGTGTCCCATGCAGGTGTGTCCCTAGCTGTAAGCAGCACCCTGCCAGCATCCACACCACCTGAACAATACTGATAGAAATTATTGGCATGAACACCTGACACACCTACCCTGTCACCCCAGGGGAATATAATGTATGGCAGTCTGGTACTGTAGGACTGACAGAATGCAACAGCCTGCTACAGCTGGCCTGCATCACTAACAAATGACCCACAGTCCTCTGCCAAAGGCCTGCGTATCACCCGCACTGCCAATGTATGTTATGTCATGGACTTCCAAATAACAACATAACACAGTCCACAGAACCCATATGTGAGGCCATGTGGAGAAACGACAGTAACATGTGCACCATTTCCCACTGCATGAACTGTGGACCAACAACAATACACTGCTGTGATGAGGTGATAAACTATAGGGAAAGTATCAGAGAATGTTTGCATAATGTATGGAAGAGGATAGAATAATAGAGGGGAGGGGTGGGAGAATGGGCAGCATGGAATGTACAAACACCAAACTGCAGCCATGTGCACATACTATCCCTGGCTGCAAACACAAGAATGGGTGAATACAAACCTGCCTGTACACCACAAAAGGGATAATGTCCTGACTTATGAACCCTGCCTCTGAGTAACCTGTGTGAATCTGTACACTTGTGAGGTATTGCCACAGCAAGATAAGGCCATACTGTCACGTCAATGGATGTACAAGTATGGGATCCTCTGCAACCACTATACCAAGGTGCTAAACCGGTTACACAGACCCAACAGCAAGTGTCTGCAGGTACCCCTCCAGAATGGCTTTAGTTTGCAGGAATATGTAGGCATTTGACCACAATACTGGACACAGCTGCATTTGCCCTGTGTTCCCCAGGACATCACTGCGAGCACAAATGTCTACCTGACAGTACTTGAGGGCATAAAACATCACAGTGTATAATACTACACATGTCTTAATATCTCTGCTAACACCAGTACCATGTAGCAGAAGCAGCACAGACACAGTTACCTACAGTACCCACTATCCTTTGCCCAGTTTGACCCCATATTTCCAACTGATCTAAAGATATCCTGCAGAAACAGTTTGCTAGCTGTAGGTGTAGAACACAAAAGTCTGCACTGGAGTACAATCTATCTAGAATGGATCCACACATTCAATACAGAAGGGCATACTGGGCATGCTTTCACACTTAGAGAAATGAAGGCAATGTCAGACAACAACATTCAAAAAATCCACCACCTCAAAACATAACACATGCAACACCTACTTCAATAAATCAGTGTGTCAAACAATCACAGCCCTAAAGGCCAAACACCATGCCTGAAACACTAGTAATAGGTGACTCCATAGTCAGACACACTGACGTTCCGCTTACCAGGCTGAAAAAGGAGAGGGTAATGGTGAGCTGCTTATCGAGAGCTAGGATCCGCCACATAACACACGCACTCAGGTCACTCCAAAGCAAGTACAAATATGACTCCGTCATTGTCCGGCGTGAATGACCTGAGACGTACCTCCCTGGACTACATGAAAAGAGACATAGAGGAGCTCTCTGATTATGTAGCCCAGGCTGGTATGACCCTGACCCTGAGCAGCATCTTGCCCTCACCAAGAATGATGCCACAATACAAAGACAAGATGATCAGCTTTAATAATTGGCAAAAATACTGGTGTCATTCTAGGGGGATCCAATGTCTGTCTGCTTGGGATGACATGCTGGACAAGCCATGCTGCTTCACAAGGGACGGCTTGCATCTGTCACCACTGGGCTTCCGGATATTGGCTAAGGCTCTTGCCTCCCCCATAGTGCCTTTTTTAGGCAAGGCTCAAAAGACAAACCCACCTCCTTAGAAAACAAAAATGGAAAAGAATTCAGGGTAATGCTGCTCAACGCCAGAAGTCTAAATCTCAAGATGCAGGCTCTCGATGCACTCCTCAGTATGGAGAACATTGACGTCTGTGCAGTAACTGAAACCTGGTTCAAGGCTCCTGAGAGCACACCAGCGCTACCAGGCTGTACCTTGTATCACGCTTTTCGGCCCCAAAACTCGGGCCAAACCAAAAAGGGAGGGGGAGTGTCCATATTCATCAAGGCCACCCACACCTCCAGGTTAGTGGCAACACGTGAAGCATCAGAGACCATCCAGGTGCAACTTACCGTAGGCAAAACTGCTATACAACTGGTAGCATGTTACAGACCACCCTCCCAATCTCAGGAACCCCACTCAGCCTTCCTGAAGACATTGGAGGTTATGAATGTCTCACCAAACACCATCATATTGGGAGACTTCAACTACCCTAACATAGACTGGGTGCATTATTCTAGCCCAAACACCCTAGCCCAAAGGTTCCTGGAATTCATAAATTCAAATGCAATGGAACAGCTAGTCACCTCTCCCACAAGGGGAGATAATATACTAGACCTGATCATCACAAACATGGGGACAAAGTGCTCCACACCGAAGTATACCCCTCACTAGTGAGATCTGACCACAAACTAATCACCCTGGATATACATATCCCACCTCCACCCCCAACACAAAAGACTACAGTGAAAAACTTCTCAAAAGCCAACTTTACACTTCTTAAAACTGAGATGGTATCCTTTAAGCCCACTGGGCCAGTGGAAACCACATCCCACAATGCAGAATCCTTCACAAATGCTTTCTACGGACATCTCCAAGAATGCATGGATCATGCAATCCCAAATAAAACCAAAACCCTCTCCACCAAGGGTAGGTGTCCTGTCTGGTGGACCCCAGCCATAAACAAATTGTATAACAAAAGAAGGAAGCTACTGCACGACAGAGCAAAATCCCATAAAGAGAAGGCATCTCTGATCAGCACTAGTAGAAAGCTACGTTCTCTCATAAAAACATCCAAGGCCAACTTTGAGAGAAAAATCGCTATGGACACTAAAGATAACCACAAGGCCTTCTTCAGCTATGTTAGAAACCTGGGCGCAAACCCTCAGATATGTTCAGAGTTAGTTCACAATGACAAAAAATACACTGAACCCACAGATATTGCCAACATTCTGGCAGACAGGTTCAGTGCAAATTTCTCTCCTCCCTCTCCCCCAAAAGAAGAAATACTTATCCCAGCTGAATGTAGCCTCCCTGTCATCTCAGATGTCCAGGTGAGAACCGCCCTCAGCAAAGCTAAAAACACAGCGTCAATGGGACCTAACGTTATCCCGGGTTGCGTGCTACGTGAACTCCAAGAGGAGCTAAACCCGCATGTAAAAATGCTATTTAACCATAGCCTTACTACAGGATATGTACCTGAACACTGGCGTACAGCAACAGTAGTCCCACTCCACAAAGGAGGCACCTCTACATACCCTGGTAACTGCCGCCCCATAAGCTTAACCAGCCTGGTCTGCAAAGCTATGGAAAGAATCATTATGGAACTCATAAACAGAGACATTGGGGACTTACAGACACTTGATCCCACCCAGTTCAACTTTGTAAAGGGCAGATCATGCCTTTTGAACCTGGTTGACTTTTTCGAAACAGTCACTAGAGCCATTGACGATGGCAAAGCAGTCCATACAGCCTACCTGGACTTGGCTAAAGCTTTCGACACAATACCCCACTCTGGCATCATAGACAAGCTCAACAGCTTAAATATAAATCCATATGTCACAAGATGGGTGGCAAACTGGCTAAAGGATAGAACCCATAAAGTCAAAATCACTGGAGCCATGTCAGACTCAAAGCCAGTGACAAGTGGTGTCCCACAGGGCTCTGTCCTGGGACCCCTCTTGTTCGGCATTTATTTCTCAGATGTGAAAGCAAACATGGGAGGGTTGTGGCTGACAAAGTTCACAGATGACTGCAAACTAGGTGCCATAGTCGATACACCAGCTGACACATACATCCTACAGAAAGGCCTCACTGAAACGGACAACTGGTGCCAGAGTCATGGCCTTAAACTAAATGCCAAAAAATGTATAGTCATCCCCTTTGGGAAAAACAAAGTACCCACAAATTATCGCATAGACAGTAACCCACTGAGTACGGAAAAAGTAATCAGAGAACTGGGGACCCAAGTCAATAGTGACCTCTCATTTGACACCCACATTGCCAAAGTGGTTAGAAAGACTTTCTACCTTGCCCACTTTATCATGAAGGGATTCACATCCAGATCAAAGGAGGTCATTGTACTCCTATACTCCTCCCTTATCAGGCCCATGATTGAGTACAATGCCCCATTTGGTATGTACCTCACCCGGCACTTGCAACAGCTAGAGAGACCCCAAAAGTACCTCACCAAGAGGATCAAGGGTCTCCAACATATGTCATATGCTGCCAGACTAAAGAAACTCCAGCTCTATTCAGTAGCATACCGCCTGCTCAGAGGTGATCTGTGCCTGACGTACAAGGCCATGTCCAATCAGGAATTGATGGACATGCTCCACCTCAAAAAATCCAAATCCATCAGAACCACGAGAGCTAAAGATTTAAACCTCAGCACAAATATGAATAGGACATGCTGGAGGAACAGATTAATAACTCAGAGGCTTCCCATACTCTGGAACAGAATCCCAGTTCATGTTAGGCAGAGCCCCTCACTGACTCTCTTCAAGAGAAATCTTGACGAGTGGATGGGAGATCGTAGGTTTACCCCAGGGGTCATCTCTGTGTCACTACTAGACAGAGGCACAGTAAATTAATTCTATTATGTAAGGGGGTCTTCACTGTGTCACTACTAGACAGAGGCACAGTATTCTAAATCTATACTGTACACTTTTGTATCATTACATAGGGTGGCGAAAGCCACATCACTATGGCTAGGCTTATAAATGCCCCAGGGCAGATAGCCTAGTACCAAACTATGAAACTATAAACCAAGAGGTCATACTGCTCATGGTCACACACTTAAACAAATAAAGCCTATGTCTGGCAACAACAGTGGTCCATACATATCTGACAGTTGCAGATGTTAGTACATACACTCCTCTGTATGCACCAGTCATGCTTTGCATACACATTGGATAGGAATACACACAGATATCCAAGGACAACACACTATAATATGCCAAAAGTACACATACATAGATTTTCAGAAGAGAGTAACGGTGACAAAGAGCCTTTGATTATCAGGCCTGTCCTGCCCAGCACACAGCCAAATGACTACAACCACATGATGTGTAAATGTCACTCACCATAGAAATTAGCCACTGGTATTCCTCAGCATTATAGACTCTGTGGTGCTAGTGCTAACTGTACAGCATGACTGTACAAGGCAGTAGTCATCTAGCAGTTGTATACACTTACCTGTGGAATATAAACCTGTGTGTGCCTGAGTGTGGTGTGTCTACCTCTAGATGAATGGGTTATGGCCCATGTACAAACACTGCCCTCCACGTAGCCCTACTATGCCAAGCCTGCTGATGTCAGTCACTGTCAAATACACCTTTGGGGAAGAGCTAACCCAGTAATCTCCGTGGAGTGTCTTGTAACTGCGTAATGCTGTAGTGTGATATACTAGTTAGGTAGGAGTTCTAATCCCAACATGGCAAGTGTGTGTTTGTGTAGGGAGCAATGTTTTTTAGGCTAGTCACACACACTACAATTCAAATGCCCTACTTTGGCAAGCCTGCTGATATAATTCACTATGAAATACATCTTTGGGGAAGGAGTAGCCCAGTAAACTCTGTGGTGCGTCCTATAACTGCTTAATGCTGTAGTGTGATAAATTGTTGGTAGGAGTTCTAATCCCAGACATGGCAATTGTGTGTGTGTGTGTGTGTGTGTCTGTCTGTTTGTGTAGGGTGCAATGTTTTTTAGGCTAGACACACCCATTACAATTCAAATGCTGCACTTTGGCAAGCCTGCTGATGTCATTCATTTTGAAATACACCTTTGGGGAAGGAGTAGCCCAGTAATCTCTGTGGTGCATCCTATAACTGCATAATGCTGTAGTGTGATAACTTAGTTAGGTAGGAGTTCTATTCCCAGACATGGCAAGTGTGGCTGTGCGTTTGTGTTTCTTTGTGTAGGGAGCAATGCGTTTGAGGCCATTCACAGTCACTACAACCTCCATTGTCCTTCTTTGGCAAGCCTACTGATGTCATTCCCAGTGAAATACACCTTTGGGGAAAGCATACTCCAATAATCTCGGTGGTGTGTCCTTTAACTGTGTAATGCTGTAGTGTGATAAACTAGTTAGGTAGGAGTTCTAATCCCAGACATGGCAAGTGTGTGTGTGTCTGTGTTTGTCATTCATATCCTGTGTGGATGTGGCTGTGAGTGTGTAACAACTGGACTTATTGTGGAGTGGGTTTTGCAAATTTCTTATATGGTGGGCCTATTATATGTCACAATGTCCACCTTACAAGGATAACAGATGTCAAATAGCTGAGAGTCTGGGGTGCCAATCCATACCCCTACCCTGGCAAACAAAGTAAGCAGCCCTTGTATTACCCAAATAATACTCTCAATCCATGTCTCATACATGAACACACTTGCCTAGGCAACAACTGCTATGTTGGTAGTACCCTGTATATTGCCCACAGATTGTAACCATGGTGTAACTGCAGTGGACTACAGAGGGCATTGCACCCTGTCCCATCACTACAATAGGTACATAATTGCAGACAGTGCACCTTCACTATGTTCCCCACTGGATGCCTACAACAACTGTGGCACCACTAAATGTGACCCACAAAGGACATACCATGCCTTAAACACATTCCCTGTATGGACAGATGCCACTGACACCAGGGAATACCTGTATCATGCTATCAATGTAGGTGCAGGGTCAACCTGTTGTCCATTACCAGTTACCACCTCATGATGCCAGGACTGGCACATCTGATGATAACAATCTGTGTGCACAACATGGGCCAGCCACCCCAGGTACAGTTCCAGATGTCACTGAACATGCATGTGGGGCATGTACACATCCCAGACACCATCCATGTCATGGACTATAGAACACATAAATGCGAAGCATTGCACAGCATTGGCCACACACAATAGTAACCCAGGTGACTGGATGGTGGATACACTACCCACCTGTGTGGGCCAATCCAGACACTACACCCCTGAGCCACACTGCAGACCATTGTCATGTGGCCTGATGCAAAGGTATACCCTTCACCTAGCCTTGTATAGCCTTCTGGCACAGTCAACCACTACACACCAATGAAGTAATGCACCCATGCATGTCGGTACTGGCACCCTGTGTCTGCATGTGTGGAGTAAGATGCTTTCGATCACATTCATACTCACTACAACTCCCATTGGCCTACTAATGCATGCTGTCTAATCCTTTGCCCATATAACATCCGGATACCCCTTTGGTGCATGTGACACCTACGCATTACTATACTGTGGCAAACTACCTAGTTAGGAAGTCTATTCCTGACTGTGCCAAGTGTGTCAATGTGTGTGAGTCCCTGAGAGAGTGTGGCTGTTTTGCCAATGACACCTATTCATGTGGACAGGCACATGTACTACTCCTACCTTATCGCTACTATATCACTGTTGCAGATGTCACTCACCATCAGATATAACTTTGAACAGCTCCCCAACATGTAAGCTATGTGGCACATGCAATAACTGCATAGAAATGTGATAGCAATACATAGTCACTCAGGGGTTTGAAACCTTGTACTGGTATGTTTTACTCTCCCACCCCCTCCCTGACTTACTTTGTCTCTGTCTTTATCACACCCTCTTTGGTGGATGTGGAGATGTACACTTACTTTGCTTAGGCAGCAGCTTGTGTTTTGTAAGTGATGCTCATGATCAGCTGATGGCCTCTGCATGAATTGCAGTCCCCCTTTAGCTGATTGCATGTGGAACAGCTGTGGTAACATTCCCATAGCCAATTGCATGGGAACACACTCCAATATCTAGGAACATCATGTTGGTGTTGGGGCTTTTCATTCACTGTGAGCAGGACCTAAATTTGGTGTTTGGCAAACAGCATCACAGATGGTATTGGGATTTACCTCTAACAACATACACTGTGGAAACAGGCCAACAGACATGAGGGAGATGTGCCAGGCATGAATACAGAATGTAAGTGTTGCTCTTCTGCATGTGGAGTAATGTCGGTTTAACAGGGTATGTGTGGATATGGCTGGTCTACATGATTTAATACCTGTCATACAGTGTTATGTGTTTGAGGAAACACCCATATGTAGGGATATTTGCAGAATGGGCAGTGTGTGGTGACTTTTGTTTCTTCTTTTACTCACAGAACACCAGTCTGAGAACTGCAGAAGCATAGTGTGAGGATTTATGTCAGTACATGGTGACAGCCATGAAAGTTACTGACTTCATATCCCTCATAGGACATATGTCACAAAAAACCCTGGTACATCAGTAAATATATGAGGTTATCACAGCAACATGCCAATATTGTGCCAGTGTTGCAGCTCCTTCCACAAGTCTGTCAACATTTGTGCATATGTCATGCAGTCAGAGGTGAATATGTACTGTACACAATTATTTATTGACATTATACCTTATAACAAGCCAGTCAGATATCAGACTGCTAGACATGTTTGGTATAGTAGGGGTTGTTTCTGAGGACATAACTTGGGCATTCTGCGGTTGTGTGCACAGTACTAGGGTCTGTGTACTTATGGTGATTGTTGACAGTATGTGTACTGTGAATACTTACCGTGGGCTGTGCACAGACTGTGGTAGATGCCATTGTTCTTGGTCCTGTTCTATCTGATGTTACATGCTGCTCCAGTGTATGATACCCTATTGGCTCTCATGTTTGTAGGGCCAGATACACATGTGTCCCATACCACAGACAGGCATCAGTCCGCATTGTGTCATGACCCAGTGTATGTAGGTGTGTGTGGGTTAACCCTTATGTTAATCCCTGTGGACACATTTCACAATGACAGAATGTTAGTTATCTTACAGATGTCTGACATACCCTTCTGATACCCCATCATGGTCAGCACTGTGGTGCAGTGCATTTAACAGCAACAATACATGAACATGTACAGCATGCATTATGTGTAGGTGTGTTAGATGTGTGCATGGAATATACCATAGCCATTACATGCCTAGTGTATTGGCAAGCATCAGCATAAACCATGCTCACTAGCCACAGGCTGCTGCCTTGGTGGTATACCAGAGGGACCTACATAAGAGTGTGAGAGATGTGATGTCAGTGGCCACAGCTGTGGCAGTGCTACAGGGTAGGTGCAGCATTACAGTACATCAATAGTACAAGTCCACAATATGACCACTTATGCACATCTGTTTATTACTACTATGCAGCAACAAACTATATATATAACATGGCAGATATGCATACTCTACCTGCACAGATGTGGATGCATATGCAACAGTGGTCTGCTAGTGTGTGCTGTGCCCTTATCTGCATGCTCCTCAGCCAGTGTGTAGGTAACACCCACCTCCACAATGGTGTCTGCCTTTTGTTAGGTGTGCAGATGGGCAGGTACCATGAGGCTGCCGAGGAGCTCCTCAACACATGTCACGGGGGGGGTGGATGGCATGATCCTCCGCTGTTGCGAGGTGATCCCCCGGACTACAGCAGCACACTGATGGGAATTGTGAAGCATAACTGCGGTTATGCAGGCCAACATCATTGACCCTGTGGACTGGGTCGTTCCACAGGGTGGTCCACTCCTGCTGCTCATGGACAGCCCTGCCAAACAGGACAGGATAGTGCTGGATTAGGTAGTTCAGCACAACCTCGTTTTCTGCCGCTGAATATGCAGGTAGGCAGCCATGCGACATCTTGCCTGAAAGACATAAAGATGGAAACACATCTGAGCAACTCATACAGCAAGGTTACCATAGTTCTTATAGGTTCATAGGTTCATAGGTAGGTACTAGGCTATTGGCCCAAGAGCCTACGTAAGCCTAGCCAATAAGGTTCCTGACTTATGCCACCCAAGAAAGTTATTTTCTTGTGCTACTGGCAAGCAGAGACACATATGTGATCCCTGGGGTGTATTTCCTATTTCCCATCCACTCATCAAGATTTTTCTTGAAGAGTGCTAATGAAGAACTTTGCTTGACATAGATGGGTAGCCTGTTCCAGAATATGGGAAGTCTCTGGGACAGGAATCTATCCCTCCAGCATGTCCTGTTTATTGTGGTGACAAGGCTTAGGTCCCCTAGAGCATGTAGCTCAGAGGGATTGGGATTTCTTTAGGTGTAGCATGTCCAACAGCTCTGGGTTTGACATAGCTTTATATGTTTTAGACCCAGCCATAGTACTATGACAGCCCTCCTCTCCTTCCTAGAAACTATAAATAAAGCCTGGGACTCTGGACACATTGTTTCTACCCTTCTACTAGACCTCTCAAAGGCCTTTGACACTATCTCTCATAAACTACTCCAAAATAAACTCTCTCAACTTAACTTACCTCCTTCCTCATTAAACTGGTTCTCTAGTTACTTATCTAATAGAGCTCAAGCAGTTAAATGGAAAAAAGCCACCTCCTCATTCCTTAATACCCCAACTGGGGTCCCCCAAGGTTCCATATTGGGTCCTCTTCTATTCAACATCTTCATAAATGACTTCCGTAATTCCATCCCATTCTCTAATATTACTCAATATGCAGACGATTTAACTATTATCTGCTCAGCCACATCCATCCCTGTACTCCAAAAGCTTACACAAGACGCATTCTCAATCACTGAACAATGGATGAGAAAAAAACACCTAGCACTAAATGCTTCTAAAACCAAATTAATGGTATTTACACCCTCTAAACACATCTCTATCAATTCAAACTCTTTTTTAATCACTAGTAACAACAACACAACCTTGGAATTGGTGCCAGAAGCTAAGTTACTTGGGGTTCAAATTGATAGTCAGCTTAAATTCAACTCCCACATACAACTTAACATCAAAAAGCTCATCAAAAACTAGGCATGCTCTACCAACAAAATCGTTTCCTTACACCCTCTACTAAAATCACTCTCTCTTCCACATTCCTGATTCCCTCTCTTCTTTATGGAGCCCCACGCCTGACTAACCTACAATCTTCCCTCAAAACACAACTTTCGTCATGCTACAATAAAATAGCCAAATTCGCTACTAGTCATAAAGCATCTACTCACCATTGTTCTTCTCTCCACAAACTAGAATGGCTAGGACTACCCAACCAACTCATCTATTCTCAACTTACTCTTGCTCATAAGCTCATTTTCAAACCCTTCCTTTGTCCATCTCTCTCCTCTGCCTTTAAAATGCACATGCCCAATAGAGTACTCAGAACTAATAACCAAAACCTAATTGAATTATACAAACCAATACGACCCCCAGGTAAAAATCTCCTATCCTATAGTCTAGCTCGTCTCTGGAATTCCCTACCTCCAGCTATTCGTATCACCTTCAACCATTTTACATTCAAAAAATCCCTTTACTCTCATCTACTAACCCAGTGGGAATGCTCTTGCACCCACCCTTCATAAATCAGGACTGCCTTTACCTCTTTCCTCCTACATACCAACAAGAACTCAAGTCTGCCTTTACCTCCTTCCTCCTCCTTACCTACAATTTCCTTGTTTCTGCCTCTCCTATAGTATTACTCTGTATCCTTTAGCTAACTTCCTGACTCAAAATGGCTCTTGGTATCTCCACTGAAATGTTTCCATCTCCTAATCAGTTTCATCAATAATTCCACCTAAATGTTATACTCTTACTATGTAATTTTGTAAATACTGTAATATGAATTGCTTCTATAGTATGTACCATCTGAAATGTTGATCACCAGTATAATGCTTAACTATGTAATTTTGTAAATATTGTAATACATATCCAAAAACTATGTAACCTTGTTTCTGGAGCTTTTTTCCCCAGGACTCCATTGAAAATGGGTTCATCTTGGCCCAATGGACTATCCTGGTAAACCAACTGCAAATAAATAAATAAATAAAGTTAGGCATTGATCACCTTGGAGTAGGTGATATACTATGGAGTAAACTGGAGCTTTTTGAGGCGGTAAGTGTAGGGCATTTGTTTGAGACCAGTAATCCTCTTTGTGAGATACTTCTGTGGTCTTTCCCACTGCTGCAGATTTCTTGTGAGGTACATTCCAAAAGGGGCATTGTACTCTATAATGGGTCTAATGAGTGTCGAGTAGAGGAGAACAATGACCTCTTTTTTCCTGGATGAGAACCCTTTTATGATGAGGTGTGCCACGTAGAAGGACTTCCTGACTACTATTCGGTGTTAAGTAGATTGCTGACTATGTGGTAGTTCATGGGTACAGAGTTTTTACCAAAGGGGATGACACTGCACTTTTTGGCATTGAGCTTGAGGTCATGGCTCTGACACCAGGCATCTGTCTCAGTGAGTTTGTCACACCCCCACCATATCAGTGACAACAAACTGTCCATACAACTCAATAGGTATGGCTATAGCTTACCTACCAGTGGGACATATATTGTATTGCACCACACTCTGTGCTATGTGTTTGGAGCCATGTTCCCTGTGTGGACATTATCATTGCTGGTCTGTTACTATTTCACCTGCATGCCATTGTCAGGGCCACTATGGTTCCATATATGCATGTGGTATGCTTGCTATGTGATTGCTGCACACCTGACATTCTGTGTTATTGGGAATATCTATGCATGCTGTTGGACATGTTCTGGGATTGTTTAGACTATTACTACCCATATATGTTCTATAACAGTAACACAACAGCATGTTTAGGGAATAGTTGCCAGCAGAACCACCTCTCCAACCTCATCTGGCCATGTTACCAGGCCACATCACATGTGGGACCCACCCTGGGGCTACTTCATCTACTGATCCAGCACTACCTTCAGGTGGAACCACCTCAGTGCACCAATCAATGTGCCCCACTTGCTACCTGCATGCAGCATGCAGTGTAGTAGTTCCAGTTACCACTGTCATTGCAACCCACTACTATAAATCCCTACATCATGTGGGCATGGTCCCTTTACCTTTCCTCTATGGTGGACACCCTTCCTGTGTGTGGGCAGCAGTGTTACAGAGAGCAGGTAGCGATATCTGTTACAAGAGAACTTGCACACTCAGGTCAGCTACATATTTGTATGAGGTCACAGAACTACAAACAGAGTGTGAGTACTGTTGTTGTATTCATTGTATATCACCAGTGTTACTGAGTTTCTGTGTACATACTAGTTTAACATGGACTGCAGTATGTCTGCATAGCTCTCAACTGTGTGTCCATCCATTTGATGGCCAGAAGTGTGCATGTTATGTTTTGCCTGTCCACCACACAGGTCTTATGTACAATATATCACTGGCTGTGTGTTGATTGTTATCAGTACATGGCTACATCCATTTGTATTTCTGACTTCATATTCCTGACTAAGGGTATGTTGCAGACTATCCAGTAACAGCAGTGACTTGCTTAGTGTATGACAACAGTATTTCACATATGGGCCTGTGTTCCAGCCTCTGTCCTCTACCTACATACCAGGCTTTGTCCATATGACATGCTGTGAGGGGTTATTATGTAGTGGCCTGTGAGTATGTCATGCTGCCATTCCTGACATCATTCCACTGCTGTTGTGGCCCCCACACATATTGTGGAGTTGGGGCCATATATGTGTGGGCTTCATCTGCACAATACATGTGTGCCCTTATGCAGTCAAGAGGCCAGTGTATGTAACAGTGGTATACGGCCCTGTATGTCAGTCTATGGGGGGATGCACCATAACTAACCTAGGCTGTTACAAAATGTCACAGGTATCAGGGGTAAGCTGCCTTAAGGTATCTGAATGTACATTACCATACAATCAACCTTGGGTAAATGCAGGCCTACTGCTTCCTGCCATACAGACTGTTCTGTTTGACAGTGTGATTGTGAGGGTTTCAGTTATGCCTTGTTATGTAACAGATACATCCCATTGTGTCAACTGAGGTCTTTACCTCCTACGGATTGTGTACAGATTGCAGATAGAGGCTGCTGGACTATACATCTGCATTACTTACTGTTGATTTATTGTTATCTTGTGGCCCAATCTGTCTTTACTGTTGTATTACTTGAAGGACTTGGCCTGGACAGCAACATATGTAATGTTTTCTGGAATACTGTATTAATTTATCTGTTGCATTAGTCTGTTTATATGTATTTCAGAGTCTAAACAGCTACATGACATGGCATAAACAACTGTAATAGTACAAAAATAAAGCTTTTTCATGTATGCAAACCTGTGTGTGATATTATAACCTTTGACCTCTCTGTGGGTATATGTTTTGGGCAACAATTCTCTTTTGTATGGGTGACTCATACATTGTCCAGTCGGTAAGGTGGCAACTGTAGGCATACTGGCTGATCCGTATGGTGTGCACCCTCTACATATGTATCTTCCTATGCATATCTGTGTGTGTGTGTGTGTGTGTGTGTGTGTGTGTGTGTGTGTGTGTAGTTACATATATATGTATGTGTATATATATATATATATATATATATATATCTATATATATATCTATATATATATCTGCATATATGTGTCTGTGTGTGTGTGTATATATATATATATATATATATATATATATATATATATATATATATATATATATATAGTAGGAATGTTTATTGCATCCACATTGTACATTCCCTATGGTAGCCAGACTGTATGATACCAGCCTAACATCATACAAGTGGGCTGGATTACTGTTAACATCTTGTGCCCATGTTGTGTCAGGTCCTAGTTATGGGACTTGCAACAGTTGGTATTGTATTGCAGGGCAGACCTGTTTGGCTGTAGGGGAGGTATCAATACATATAAGACATATGTTACTTGGGCCTCCTCACCCCCATTAATGGTGCCTGTGGTCATATATGTATTTGTTATGTTCTCTTTTATATCTATAGATATATATCTGCTTACATATATATATATATATATATATATATATATATTTACTGCTGTATATATATATATATATATATATATATATATAAACATATATATATATATAAATATATATATATATATATATATATATATATAACTATATATATAACTATATATATATATATATATATATATATATATATATATATATATATGTATATTTAGATATAAATATACACACACACACACATACATCTATAGGTTTAAATACATTTTCTCTACTGTTGAATGCCTGTGCTGGATGATTTGTTTGTAAAAACATCAGAGTTATGTATATCTGACATGGCTTAGTGGTAAATCACTTTGGCTATGGTTTTCAGGGTTCTGGGTTTGATCCTTGCAGAGGCTGTTTATTTTGTTGCTGGACAGAACAAGGGCCATTGGATACAGAGTGATTAAGCAGTTGTAAGCGGGTTTGCGTGGGTTTGCCCAGAGGTAAGCAATGCTAACTTCCAGTTACAGTTTCTTATATACTGTAGCTTCTAAATTACTTAACCTATGTAGGTGCTTACCCCTGCACAAACAGGCTCAAACCCACTTACTGATGCTTAAAAGTGCTTACTCCTGCTTACCCCCACGTTAATTTCTTTAAAAGAAATTAAAAAGGGTTGATAGGAAAGTGGTGAAAAGGGGCACAAAGAGGGAAAAATAGTAGGGAAAATAGCTCGGGGTGTGCAGGACGGGTGTAGGGAAGGTCAATAACTGCCCATTTCTTCTACAGCAACAGCTGTGCATATACACTGAATTTGGAGATAGATTTGGGCACTCATACCCCTGAGAGAAGGGTGAGGACAACAATAATATGTTGTTAAGCCAATCAGACCAGGTTAAATGTGTCCAGTGGACACGCGAAATGGGACGAGATTTTTTGGGGAGAACAGATTGCCCTTTTCTTTTTTTTAGGTGAGAGTGGGATGTTGGGGGAGGGATAGTAGGTATGTTTGCGGAGATAGGTTGGCTAGGTTAACAGACAAGAGAAACAAGATGCATACAAGGGCAGTATATGACACATGTGGAGGGTAAACACTTTGATGGGGAGGGGTGTTGGGAAATCGGAAGCCCGTGAAGCCCCCTAGTGGAAATAGTGGGACTGAGGTCTCCACCCATGGGCAGTCACCACCGCACCTTCACAGCCCCAAAGGTGGCTGTGTTGGGGGCTGAGTTAGAGAGCCAGGCCAACCCTCTAGTCACAACACATGGCCCACAAGCTGGCGAAGCATATCTCCAACCTCCCTGTTGAGCTTGCTATGCACCACAACCTGGACATGGTGACAGGTGACACGTTCCTGTCCGCAACCCCTCCGGGGGGGGGGGATGAGCACCATCCCCTGAGGCAGTTCCACCCGAAGGTGGTGCAGGATCAACAGACGAGGAGGTCCCGGGTTGGGCCCCAGAAGTGCTGGTGCCCAGTGCCATGGCCAGCTGAGGTTGGACAGGTGGGTCCGCTGGGATCTGCATTCCCATACGTGCTATGGTGTTTAAGTTTTATCAACATATTTGGGTTAATAATAGTCAACACATTCTAGGATTAGGTATAACAGCATGCATAGATATTCCCATTAACCCAAACATCAGATATGGAACAGTTGCATAGCAAACAGAACACAGGCATATATGGGACCACAGTGGTAATTACAACAGCATGCAGGTACATTGATGGCACCATGCCACCAATGTGGGAGTATTTCAACATAACACATGCATAGAAACAGATTTAAATAATTATCGAACAACAGGACATATGTCCCAACATTAGAGTTAAGTCAACACATATCAATTGAGTTGTGTATTTAGTTTATTGTTGCAGATATATGGTGGGGGGGAGAGAAAGATGTCAATTAACAACTAGTATATTGCTGTAGTTTGCATTACTTTCCTAGTCAGTGCTGTTATCTGTACCTTATAAGTATTAGTACATTACCCTACTGCCTTAGTTTGGACAGTGGTATGGCTGTCGACAGCTATATACATGAAATGGTTTTACCTGCAGTATACACCTCTTACCTTGTATACTTGTGGAGGAATTGTTTGTTACACTAACTGTTTCTACACATACTCCCAGATTCCAGGTTGATGTTATGCACATACCTGTCCATCTCTTATTGCACAGACTCTGGGCATGTCTTGACCACATGCAGGTGAACAGGCACATATTTTGACTTTTGCCCTCTTAAACCATTAGTGAATTGTACAATGACAGGTTTGTTTTCACTGACATTTTCCAAATATGTGCAGGCCTGACAGTCAGTTATATGACATGAAATCCTGCCTACATGTCAGAGATTAGCACACTGATATGCCAGGGGGACAAGGTGACAGCCAGCAAATATGGGCCAATTTACTGGACATTCTGGACATTTCTGTACACTTCTGGGGTATGATTCTGCATACAACTTACTACCACTCCCAGGATTCGGACCATAGCTACGTCTGCTAAAAATAAAACACCGTACATCACAGTTGTGTGTGCTATATAGATACTGCTGTGTATCTCTTATCTGATTTCTGTCTATAATTCTCCTGTGGTTTTACATTCTGACCTTGTATTACAACACTCATATACAGGATGTCCTAGACAGTTATATTATGTAGCACAGTGTGGGTGACAGTGATGAGTATTACCTTATTATTAAGAGCAACTGCAACACTAACAATGCCATACAATACCAAAGTAAACAGTACCAGTACAGGGTATCACTCTTTTATTTCTAGACACAGTGTTCGTATCTGACAGACCTGTGGGAGCAATGTTTGTTAGCACTACCTGAATGTTGCCACACAAATTACCAGATTCCACATTCGTATTATCCACATACATCTCACTCTGTTACAGTACACACTCTGATCACAGCTTGACAATATGGGGGTGTAGATGGGACATACTTGGCTTATTACTATCAAAACATTTTGGGGAGTTGCTAGAATGACAAGTTTGTTCTCATAGATGTCTGACAATCAGTTGTATTTCTTGGTTGCTGCCTAAACATCTGGGATCATCCCACTGATTTCACAGAAAGAAAGAATTTACGGGTAATGAAACCAAATAAGAGGGGGGGTAGTTATAATCCACAGGGTAGAGTATGCCAACAGGATGAACAAACATCTGTTTGATGGTAACTTTCATTAAGAGTCCTCCATGAATTGTTAATATTTCTTATAGAAAAGTGAATTTGATGGTTAAAGACTTTTTCGACCAAGGACATATTAGTTATGACCTGATGCCTTTCTTAAACACAAAGTACCCCATAGTTCCTTCAATTTTCGGCATACTGAAGCTCCACAAGAATATTCATGACCCCCCTTTTAGACCTATTGTTAATGCTGTTAAGTCCAAAGTGCACCCCTTAGCTAAATTTATAGATGTTACACTAAGAATATTGCCTTGACACTTTTGATCATTTGTGCAAAGACGTGTGGCATTTTTTTATGTAAGCTAAGGGGAAGTAGTCTTATAGACTGTATGTTTTTTTTTTTGACAGTTGATGTTACAAATTTATTTAATGTAATTTCCCACGATTTAGGGATGGAGTGGTTTCATGAATTTTTGATAGAATTAAAGCAGGTTAAAAATGAGGACATCAATATGCTGTATGAGTTTATGGAAATCATTCTTAAAAATAATTATGTGTATTTTGAAGGGCAATATTTTCTCCAGGAAAAAGTGACTAGCAATGGGGGTCACTTGTACCCCCATTTTTGTGAATATAATCATGTTCCAGTGGAAAAAAAGTTTGTTTTGAGTTTTTTTTTTGCCCTAAATGCTAGAGCTTATACATCCAGTTTTTGGATAACATTTTTATCATTTGGAATAAATCTATTGCTGACAGAAGAATTTGTAAATTATTTAAATAGCACTACAACATTTTTGCAATTCACATTTAATGATAGTGTTTCTAGGATAAGTTACTTAGATGTGAAGAGTAGTAAAGATCATGTTAAAAAGAAACTGGTCAGCAATATTTTTAGGAAAACCACTTATTCATATAGTTTGCTTCACTAGTGCAGTTGTCATCTGAAACATCAAAAAGCAGTGATTGTCAAGGGGCAGTATGGTAGGCTAGCAAGCATGGTATCTGATGACACCAAGTTTGTGGCACAATGTCAGAAATTAGCTGACAAGGGGGCGTGGCCAAGGATGAACACAGGATAGCAGCAGGTTTCTTCAGCTCCACCAATTTCATTACATTGACAGGAATTAATTACTTAAAAAATTAATTCTTGAAGTAATTTTCTTTCTAAATATGTTTGTTTTATATAGTTCTTGAACTATATCTAAAAAAGAAAGGAAATCTTAATAATATTCCTGTCAGAAATTACTTTGGAAATTTTCCTGTCAGTTTATCAGTCTGAAATGAGTTCCAGTAAGACAAATTCTCAAGACTCCAGCATCAAGAAAGAACTTTAGTCTCTGATAATTATAGTCCAGCAACTTACTGCTAAGATGGATAAAATGGATACTAAAATAGACACTTTCATAGAAAAAACTACAAAACAAATAGACTTGTTACATATGGACCTGCAACAACAGAAGATCCAGATGACAGGCATAGAAGAAGCTGTGAATGACATGGAAAATAAAATACAAGAAGAGGAAATCAACATTGAGTTTCTGCTGAAACAAAATACACATTTACAAACAAAGCTGGATGACCTGGAAAATAGATCTAGGTGCAATAACATTAGGATTTTTGGACTGCCAGAAAATATTGAAGGTAACAATATTACTTCTTTTTTAACAACATGGCTCCCTAAAACTTTAGATTTACCAGAAGCATTCTCTTTTGGTATCGAAGAGCACATAGATCTATAGCTAATACCAACTCTAACAAAAACTATCCTAGATCAGTTATAGTTAGATTTCTATCATCTTTTGATAAAGAGATGGTTCTTAAATCTGCTTGGGCTAAAGCTCCTGTTAAGTTTAATGAGACAACTGTGCGTTTTGACAATGACTATTCTTCCATGGTAATTGCTAAAAGAAAAGTTTTTCTGCCACTAATAAGGGAGCTTAAAAAGCACAGTTTAAAACATACCTTCTGTTTCCTGCCAAGCTTAAAATCTTCCTTCCTGATGGTCCTAAGGTCTTGATGATTTAGACTCTGCTTTACTGTTTGTCAAAGAAAAAGGATTTTGGATAAAATAGAAGAAATGGAATGGGCTAGTTCTTCATTAAAGAGATTGGCAACTGAAGCTTCCTGGAAGACTTCAGAGAAGAAGAAGAGACTAAAAAGCAAATGATTTGTTATATGTTTTTTTCTCTCTCATCATTTTAGTTCATTATTAATCTTTTTGAATATAGTTCCTGCATTTCCAGAAAGCCACAAATATTTTGGAAAAGATTTAATCAAAGTTATTCTCTATGTGCAAAGAAATGTTTTGTTTCATAACCAGTCAAAATGCCTGAGGATTTAATGGCAGGCTGTGACTCGATTTGTTTTTCTTTCTGAAAAAGTAAGGTTAGTAATTTGATACATTTTTTTATCTTTATCTTTTTTTTTCCTTCTTCTTTTATTATTTTCTTTGTTTAAACAATGACATTCTATTTAGATTATGTAGTGGGTAAAGGGTGGGGAGGGCAGGGAGGACAGTAATGAAAATATCATTAATAGAATAACAACATATTTATTTCTTGTAAAAGTTTATAAGTTCTTCAAATGCTATTTCTAATTATACTTCCTTGATTATACTGCTTATGCTTGTTTGTAAATAATCTGTCATGCTTTAACTAATAATAATCAGAACTAAATAAGAGTAAATAATATGTTTTATTTTTAACTCTATTAATATAAACAGTAAGTAACATTCCATTGTATATACTTCTTACAGCTTTCTCTTACATTTTTTATTTCTGCCTCACTCCCTTTTATTTTCTACTCTCTTTTCTTTTCTTTATTAATATATAGAAATGCTTTTGACTGTGTGGGCACAGTGAATAATAGGATTTGTATGAAAATTGAGTTGGGAGAAGAATGCTGAGTTTTATTGCTTGTTGGTAATTTTGAGTTTAATTTCACTTGCATAGAGGCTGTGATGATCTGTGGAATACATTGTGGAGGTTCTGTCATGTTTAGATGCATTTACACTGCTAAATGAATGTTTGTCACTAGTTTTAATAAGTTTCCGCCAAAATGTTAAGAGAGACAATCTGGGATGTGGGCTGTCTTATGCACAATGTCCTTGAGTTACCTCAGAATCTTCAAATCACAGAATTCTCACAGAGAAACTGAAAGCAGTTAGTATAAACATTGACAAGGTTATCACACTGACACACCACAGATTCAGGAAAAATACTCTGTTCATAAAATATGTCAGTTATAATGAGTTTAAATGATGTAGTTTCTTGTAGTAAGTAAATGTCTTATTTTAGAAGGCATAAAAATGAAACATTTATTTAAATGTTTTTGAAAATCTACTTAACAGCAGCATAATAATCTGTGTTAAAATTTGTGTTCCAAACATATACTTTACTATAACTCATTTAATTCATCTGATTGACAAACATAAATAATCTTATAACTCTATTCTGGAAGAAATGTCATGTGATATATTTTAAAGCAGTAGGTTAGCATGATTGTAAAAGCTGGTTACCAATATGTGTTTGCTGTGCATTGTTTTGTATAAAGCAGACAGATTTATTCTGGGGACAGCAAGTGGGATGGTGCTCTGCAGGGACACAACTCAGTGAGATCAGATATATATATATATATGTGTGTGTGTGTGTGTGTGTGTGTGTGTGTGTGTGTGTGTGTGTGTGTGTGTGTGAGTGTGAGTGTGATGGCTTTTTTTCTGAGAGTCTGCATGGCTATCCAATATGATTTGTAATGATTTCTATGAATACAATGTTTTACTCTATTGACAAAATGAATGTTTGCCACAAGTTTTAATAAGTTTCCCACCAAAATGTTAAGGGAGACAATCTGGGATGTGGGCTGTCTCATGCACAGTGTCCATGACTTTCCTCAGAAGCTTCACTCACAGAATTTTCACAGAGAAACTGAAAGCAGTTAGTATAAACATTGACAAGGTTATCACACTGACACACCACAGATTCAGGAAAAATACTCTATTCATAAAATGTGTCAGTTATGATGAGTTTAGATGATGTAGTTACTTGTAGCAAGTAAATATCTTATTTTAGAAGGCATAGAAAATGAAACATTTATTTAAATGTTTTTGAAAATCTACTTAACAGTAGCATAATAATCTGTGTTAAAAACTTGTGTCCCAAACATATACTTTACTATAACTCATTTAATTCATCTGATTGACAAGCATAAATAATCTTATAACTCTATTCTGGAAGAAATGTCATGTGATATATTTTAAAGCAGTAGGTTAGCATGATTGTAAAATCTGGTTGCTAGTGTGTGTTTGCTGTGCATTATTTTGTGTGAAGCGGACAGATTTGTTCTGGGGACGGCAAGTGGGATGGTGCTCTGCAGGGGCACGGCTCGGTGAGATCAGATATATGTGTATATGTGTGTGTGTGTGTGTGTGTGTGTGTGTGTGTGTGTGTGTGTGTGTGTGTGTGTGTGTGTATATGTGTGTGTGTATATGTATGTGTGTGTGTCTGTGTTTATGTGTGTGATGGCTTTTTTTTTTAGGTAATAACGCAGGTGTTTCTGAGAATCTGCATAACTATGCAATATGATTTATAATAATTTTTATGAATACAATATTTTACTCTATTGACAATAATGAGTTTAAGTAAATGCTCATATACAAACAATTCAAGATTTTTTTGGAAGCTGTTGATAGAATTCACATGACAGAAAATAGATGCATCTTAATGCATGTAATGTCTGAATCATATTAGCCAAAGTTTTTGATTTAAATGAATGTTAGAACATAATTTTCTCTCCTCTTGATTTCTAACATTAAGATTATTTGAATGCTATTAGAATACAAGTGTTATATATTACATAGATCTATATAATAGTATGAACAGTTTTTAAAAAAAAAAAAAAAAAAAAAAAAAAAAAAAAAGTTTATTTTAGTTTATATGATGCTGTTTTACCAAATGTGTAGTTTTGTCTTGATAGATAATTGAATTGAAAACTGTTAACCTCAGTTAAATATAACTAGTATTAAATTGATAAGGTGGTAGCTGAAGTACTGCTGCTTAGGGTAGGGGGTTAACTTGAGTAGTAAATACTGCTCTAAGTTGGAGTTTTCAACTCCAGGCGGGATGCAAGGTTTAATCCTTACATTATTTTCACTTGTTCATTGTTATATGTATATAGTTTTGACATCCACAATATATTTTGTACACTCATTGTCACTACAAACAAAATTGAATCCTATACAAAATCCCATAAGAGATTTAATAAATACAGCTATGTTTAAAGGTACACCTAAAGAGGAGATGTAACATTATTTATCTTGTTATTTGTTATTTCGATCATAAGATTCTTGAGTTTTAAAAATGCCAAATGACATCTTTAAAAGGAATTTCTTTAAACATTAATGGATTGAATAATCCGTGTAAAAGGGCAAGCCTAATAAGATACATTAATCTACACAAGGCCAATCTAGTCTTCCTGCAAGAAACCCATCTCTTGAAAAAAGATATTGATAAACTAGCCACTAATAAGTATACAGTATTGGTTAGTTCAGAGCACACTCAGAAAAAAAGAGGAGTGGCTATTTTATGGAATAAAAGTATGCCCATTCCTAAAACCATTAAGTCTTATCAGGATGACAAAGGAATGTTTTGTATGGTTACAATACAAATTAATGGGAAGACTTACACTTTAATTAATGTATATTGGATACCTGGAATTGGTATTAATACAGTGAAACATCATATTGATAAGATCATATCATTCTCTGTAGGGATATTATTTTAGCTGGTGATTTTAATTGTATACTACATGAAAGTGATACTACCACTATAAAGAAAAGAAGAATTACATCTAATGCAAACCATTTAAATGATTTTGCTAATTCTTATCATTTGAATGATATTAATAATCAGATAGAGTCAAAATCATTACCATACACTTTTTTTCTAACAGATACAAAACTTATTCAAAAATAGATAGGGTCTTTATTTCTAACCAGATGGTAACAGATTTAATTAATTCCAAAATCATTTCATGTCCTATATCTGATCATAACTCAATTGTTTTCGAATTCATGATAAAAATACTCATAATGTTCAGATCAAAAGGATACCAGCATACTTAACTCAGCTAAAAGACTATAAAGAATATATACTTTCAGAAGTACAACATTTTCTAGACATAAATAATACTCCTGAAGTCTCCATTGTCTATGTTTGGGATGCCTTAAAATCATATCTATATGGACAAAGTATCAGATGGTATAATAACAAAAGGAAATCTTGGGATAAGGAATTGTTAGATATTCAAAGTAAACTAGACTCTTATAAACATAATAATAAAGAAAATATTATGGACAAGAAAGTTATTGAAGAAATAAACAAACTAAATGAGAAATACAAAGAAATTTTAACTCATAAAGTTAAAATAACTTTAGAGAAATACAAGTTTTGTCTTATTCAATAAGCCCCAAATACTTACATAGACTTAAAAATAAAACAAAAAGATTGAATAAACAAAACCATATCAAAGAAATCTTTTCTCTAAGGAAAAAGAAGAATGTTTCTAGTATACCAAAAATACTGGATGAATTTAGAAATCACTTTCACAAGATTAACCATAACAACATTAACATGGAACCTAAAGATAAAATAAAGGAGTTTATAACCACAAACATGAATAGAAAGCTTAATAAACAACAGATTAAACTATTGGACAAGAGTATTTCATATACAGAAGTTATTGCACAAATAAATAAGCTTAAATCAAACAAAGCACCGGGTAATGATGGTATTATACCAGAGATATATAAAATCCTTTCTAAAACTACATATTCATTAATACATAAGGTTTTTATTCTGGCCCAAACTGAGTTAATAACCCCCCCCCATCTTGGCAATATACATTTATTTCACCAATTTTAAAACCTAATAAAGATCCAACTAGATGTTCTTCATATCGACCCATCTCATTACTTAATGTTGATTATAAAATGTTTATGAGTATTTTTGCTGATAGATTGAAGACAATTATCCCGGCATTATAGACATAGATCAGACGGGCTTCATTGTAAATAGAAATACTTTTGATAATATAAGAAGAACTTTAACATTAATTGATTTTGCAAATAGGAAAAAGAAAGATTTAACACTTATTAGTCTTGATATAGGTTCAGCATTTGATTCAGTAAGTTGGGACTATCTGTTTACCTTACTGAAATGCACAAATTTCTCTGATGCATTTGTAAATTTAATTGAGCATTTATACAAAGGAACGCTGGCTTATATTAAGGTAGGAACATATGTTTCACAAAAATACCCATTCTTAAAGGTACAAAGCAAGGATGTCCACTTTCTCCACTATTATTCACTTTAGTAATGGAGCCTTGGGCTAATTTGATTAGAAACAGTACTGACATAGAGGGTTTTGAAATAGAAGAAAATACAACATCAAAAATTAAACTTTGTGCAGACAATGTTCTAATTACATCAGCAGGATCTAATTCTTCTATGCAGTCTTTATTTGATAAAATGATGAATTTTAAAAGTATTTCTGGTTTAATATTCAATGAAGAAAAACTAAAATACTACCTATATATACACGAAAAAATACTCTCATTAGTGATTTTACTAAATATGTACCCAACTCAGGTCAGATAACTTATTTAGGTATAATACTATCTAAAGATATTAAATCTATTATATATAATAACTATAATACCTGTTTTCTTAATATACAAAATCTTTTTAATACCTGGAATAATATGTTTTTACTATGGAGGAGAGACTTACAATTATTAAAATGATAATATTCCCCAAGATTTTATACTTAATACAATCAATAATACTTTCACCTACAAAAATAACTATCAAGAAACTGAATACACTAATGTTAAATTTCTTATGGGCACCTAATAGACCTAGGATTGCATTAAAGAAACATACTAATAGCTGGTCTCAAGGGGTATTTCTTTTCCAGACTTTAATTTATATATTATCTCTTCTATTATAAAAGTTATTACTTTATTAATAGATCGGTCATATGTCACAAAATGGAAAGATTATTGGGAGCTAATTAGTATGCACTTCATGAAAATCTCCTTAACACATAAAAATATGATTATAAATAACTCCATGTTGTGGTTGCTAAAGGAATTTTGTACTTCACCTATTACACCTAAACATATGGTCTGTTACCCATTAAATATTATTATTAGTTATCGTAACTTTATATTCATGCACCCTAAGTATAGGGAATGGAATTTTATTGTATTCCCTATAATTTATACTCAGGGTATGCTTATGTCATCTACTTCTGAAGGAGCTCATTTAGCTATAGATAATAATCTAAAGTACTGGTATCAGCTGATATCTGATAGTAAAGTTAAAAATCTAGATTTCTTAAAACAAGAATTTGATCTAAGAGAAACTTGCTGGTTAGAGGTTCAGATCTTTAGACAACATCTCATTGATAGAACAGATCTAATGTCTATAACAGTTAAAAAATCTATTCCAAAACTGATTGATTACTTGATAATAAATTTACAGCATAAAGTTTCTGATAAAGGTAAACTTTCATATATACATAAAATTATCAGACAAGAAACTTTTTACAATGTAGATTCATACTGGAATTATTTCACCTCTATTAATGGGGACCCACCAACTCAACAAGATAAACAATATATATTGGAATCTGCTTATAGAACTACATCTTCCATTGTCTGGAGACTTTATACATGGAAATTTTTACATAGATCTTTTATACACCTTTGATGATGAATAAAATTAATAATAAAGATAATCTATGTAAGAGATGTAATGTAGAAATTAATGCTGACTGGGCTCATATGTTTTATGACTGTATGAAGTTGAAAGAATACTGGAAGTCAATTAATGAATTTTTGCAGGCTCTTTTACAGATAATTTCATTATTTCTAAGTCTCTTATATTATTCAACACACCTGTACCTCAATGTGTTAAAAGATTAAGCTTCCCTTGTTATGGTCTATCCTAGCAGTGGCTAGGAAAATAATAACTAGAAATTGGATTTCAGATACACCTCCTTCGTTCAATGAATTTAAAAATGTTATGAATATAATGTGTCATATGGAAATAAGCACAATTAGAATGAGAACAACTAGAAAAACATCACATTTTATTGTATGGGATAATTTACAAAATTTGTTAAAAAAATTCTAATTTCAATAGCACAGTATTTTAGTTTAATTAATTGATCTGATTGTAGTGGATGTCTTTGTAAATACTTTAGTTGTTTTGTTGAATATTATAATAATACCTATTTTTAATTATTTGTATAAAATTGTTATGATATTTCTCTTATATGTTAAAACAATAAACTTGTTTTGAAAAAAAAAAAAAAAAAAAAAAAAAAGAAATTAGCTGACATGTTTTCTTCTAGAGGTTACCTTGATACTATCATGCAAAAATCAATGGATGAAATTTTACCAAAACAGAAAAAATGGAATTTATTTATCTTTGCTGCAGGATGAAAAGGGGTGTTGCTTTAAAAATGTGGAGATGGCAAAAGCTGAATGTAAAGATTATACCTATTCTTTTGTTAGTGTAGATCATGTGCACATTACAGACATTCTCAGACAGAACTGAAGAGTATTTACATGGTTTGAAGGTTTATTTCATTTCTTTGGTGAGGTACCCCACAATGTATTTAAAATAAGAAAAACACTTAAGAGTTACTTTGAGACAAAAGATAAAAATGTGCTTAAGTGCTCTAACAATAGAATGGGTAGCTTCAAATGTGGATTTTGTATGCAATGCAAATATATTTTAAACCAAGAAACTGTTACACTTAATAATTATATTATTAGGTCTCATTGTCATTGTACATATAACTCTATGGAGGTTATTTATTTGGCTTTGTGCCAGCAATGCAGATGTTTTTATGCAGGAAAAATGCAGAGAAAACTTAAAGAGCATATTTATGAACACTTTAGATATTAAAAATAAGAATGTCAGTAATTCTCTGTTTAAACATATCTGCAAATTTCCTATGCATGCTTTTTTGTTTTATTATTTTTGTTGTTGAAATTGTTGCTAAGGATCCTTGGGGCAGGTCCATGGGCTGATCTCATTGACTTTAAGGAACTTGTTTGACAGGTCAAACTTAATGCACACATTTCACCTGGTTTAAATGACTCCCTATCAATAACAAGAGTTTTAAGGCTCTGTTCATATAATTTTAAAACCATTCAGTACATTTGCAAGGGAGTGAATATTTATTTAAATGTGTTTTAGTGTGATTTTATATATACACTTTTGTTTCTTGAATTTGGTCATATATTAGAAAGGAAGTTGTAAGAGTAGAAAATTAATTATTTATTTAAATATGAGGGGGGATGCATTTTTGTTTGTCATTGGGTCTTTTATAACATGTGACTTGAAAAGAGGGTATTTTAAACTTAGTGGGAATGTATCGTATATTCTGATGAAAAGACTAAGTTATAATCTGATGAAAGTGCTCAATATTTATTAATAAATTATTTTTTGGCTCTGTGAGTCCATTTGATTTGCTGATGTTCTGTGTACCTTACGTTCTGATTTATAAGGTCCAGTCATTATCTTGATTCATTGAGCATTGTCGTTCAATCACACACAAATTTTCTGGTGAGTTAAAATTCTCCTTCCCCCACCATTCACTGCCCTTCTTATGTATTTTCTGCTAACAGCACAAGATATAATGACCAGGTTTAGGTAGTTGTCTGAAAATTGTACCTGTTTATTTGGTCATTGGTGCACACTTCAGATACAGTAGCATTTAGAAGCAGGGCTGGATCCAACACTAGGAGACCTAGACAGCTGCCTAGGCCCCAGTGCTGACTGTGGGCCTGATCAGAGAACATTAATTAAAAAAAGAAAAAAGTCCGAGCATCACTGCTTCATTTAAAAAAAAAAGTCACACACTGATGCTTGGCTTGCAACAACTCCATTCTCACTGGCTCATATGTGAACCAATTAAAGTGCTGTCACATGCCTGGATGCAGAAACTAAAATATCAGTTTATGGATATCTTCACTTTGTTACAAGAATGGACACTCTCTAAGGTAGACAGACTGAATTGTATGCTAATGTCTGCAGGAACAGGAGATGTCTGTGCTGTAGTATTTGCAACAGGATGTCTTTGCAAGAGTGTGTGTGTGTGTGTGTGTGTGTGTGTGTGTGTGTGTGTGTGTGTGTGTGTGTGTGTGTGTGTGTGTAAAATGCCCCAGTAGACAGGGTGCCTTGTTAAGTAATTTGTTCAGGCTCAAACCTTAGGCCATCAGTGTTGCAAAACCTGTTTTTATGTTAACTTTTTAATTGATTTAGAGTAGTCAGCTCTTATCTGTCTCCAGTTTTGCAGAGAATCTCAAATTTTGCCTCCTATTTATGTCCTGTTCTTGAGTAAGTTACTTAACTAGACAGTGCTTTTGGACAACTGGAAATTTGGGCTAGGCTCCTTAATAGTCATCTGGACTGCAAGCCTAGTAACTATCCATGAACCGTAGTACTTTTGTAAGGGAATGAAACTGATTGCAGTAGAGGAACATCATCATATGTGCTGTGTTCTTTGGATATGACCCTTGGTTTCCTTCTTCTTTTGAGTGTTGAGAGTGTGTTTATTATTTAGCTGTGAATAAACTAAACAGTATGAAATGCATGAATTGAATGTTAATATTATAACGTATGAATACATTATTAATTTAGCTTGCTTTTTTGCAGGCACACAGGTGTGGAATACACTGTGCCCGGGTTTGCCTAGCACTTGGTGCTGAGAAGTAAGGCTATGAGCTGTTAAAGAGCTGCCTCTTATAGTACATGGTTAGATTTCCTCACTCTTCATTTGTTTCTGCCTGACTCTGGCAAGTTGCTTCACCAGACAATACTTGAAGGAAGCTCCTGAAAACTGACCCTTGTGTCTAGTGGGGTGACCCAGGCTTTTAGCAAATGCATTACACATTTTTGTTTTATATTTCTTCACTCTTCATAAGTTCATATGTTCATAGGAGATTACTAGGCTAATGGCTTAACAGTCCTTACAAGCCTAGCCAATACTGCCTGATTTTACCTAATATATGGCCCCTAGAGGCAAAAAGATGGCATGGATTTGTACCTATGCTTTCAATATCTTACAAATTGCCTCTGTTCATAAGGGATATAGGCACTACCCCAGGTGTGAATCTGTGTTTCCCTATCCATTGATCCAAAATGTGTTTTTGAAGAGGGCCAGTGAAGTGATCTGCTTAACATGAGTAGAAAGCATGTTCCAAAGAAGGGGCAATCTCTGAGACACATATCTGTCTCTCTGGCATGTTTTGTTTGAGTTGCTGACTAAGTTTAGAACCTTAGATCAGGTGACCCTCATGCTGTTTGACTTGCAGATTTGTAGCAGCTCCATCAGGGCTGGATTTGTGAGTGCCTTATAGTTCAGGCATAGGCCACCCCTCAATGGTCAGTAGGAGACAGAGTAAAGGGATAGGGCTTTTAGTCTATCTGCATAGGACATGTTGTTTACACCAGGTATTTTCTTTGTGAGGAACCTCTGAGATTGCTCCACATGCTGTAAGTAACACATTAAGTACATGCCAAATGATACACTGTAATTGATTATTGGTCTAATGAGGGCTGAGTACAGTAGGTCTGTAAGTTCTTTGGATCTAAATGCCATACCTTAACTTATAAGTTGTGCCACATAGAAGGACTTCCTCACCACTGTGGACACATGGCAGTCAAAGTTTAGGCTATTATCTATCTGTGTACCTAGATCTCTCACTTCTGAGTCTGCTTTTGAGGTGTGCTATTGATATTGTAGTTTGCAGAGGTATTTGCCTTCCCAAAGGGTACGTTAATGCATTTTTTCACATTTAGTTTTAGGCCATGGTTTTGGTGCTAAGCACTTGTCTAATCTAGATCCTCCTGTAGGTTATCTACATCATTGGGGGATTTCCCCCAGCTTGCAGTCATCATCAGCCTTTGTCATCTGGATGCCTTCCATATTAGCCTTGAATTCAGAAAAGTATATTTATTCTGAATAGGAGTGATCCCAGTACTGAATCCTGTGGCACACCACTAATAACTGGCGCCAAGCTGGATCTGAATTCAGCTACTTTAACCATATGTGCCCTGTCCATGAGCCAATTGACTATCCATGTGGTGACATAGGGTATTATGACCAGTTTTGTGAGTTCATTTATAATACCTGAATGGGGAATTGTGTCAAATGCCTTTGTGTCTCCCAGTGACGTAAATATGTACTGTTTTATCCTCATGCACGGTCTTAGCAACTTTCTCAAAGAAATCCACCAAATTCAGTTTTCATGACCTGCCCTTGACAATACCAAATTGGGTCAAGTCCATTGTTTGGAGGTTTCCTATGTCATTATTTATCAGGTCCATTATTATTATTTCCATGGCCTTACATTTTATTTATTTTATTTTATTTAACATTTGTTAACCGGGAAAGTCTGACATGGAGCAAAGCAAAGTTTCAGCAGAGGCCTGGGGAGTAATGGTCCAGATGCATGTCTTTGTAACGTGGGAGGAAACCGGAACACCCATTGGAAGCACACACAAATGCAGGGAGGACATTCAGACTCTGCACGGAAGGCACTCCAGCTGAGAATCGAACCAGAGAACCTCTTGCTGTGAGGCAAAAAGGCTACCACTGCACTGTACATATAAGATTAGTCAAACTTATGGGTCTGTAATTTCTTGGGTCAGTAGATGCTCAATCTTTATGCAGAGGGATAACTGTTGCTGTCATCCACTCTATTGGGACAAGGTCACTCTAGAGACTGTGGTTAACTAGAGATCCTAATGGGCATGATAAGTCCTGATTTAAGTTGGTTAAGATGCAACTTGGTATATCAACAGGCCCTATTGAAGCCTAGTACTTCACTATATGCTATTTGAGTATGAATCCCAGCATGCCGTTAACAGGTTGCAAAATAATTTTTTACCAAATGTGACTTTCAAGGGAAGAGAAGTTTACTGTTCTCATGCTAAGTCTGTTTTCAATGGCAGAGTGTTTTGTTTGTTTAGAAAATGACTGTCAGTGTTTTTTTCTGTAACATTTGAAATAAAAGTGGTAAATTAAATCTACATTTCCTGAGATGATTCTAAAAGTAAACAAGAAAATAAGATATACACTAACAGGTTTGAACAGTATTTATGGTAAGTGGGGAGAAACAGCCAAGTAATGGGATATGGTATGGATGGAAGGGGCCTGATTCATAATCCTGCACAGGATCCCATTTGTCCATGATTCTGCTCTGTAGACTCTTCAGGAGTATGTTGCAACAATACATCATTATTAGCCTTACAAGTAAGTTATACTTGTACTGAGTGATGTCAGAGAGGATAGCTATTATTGATTGCAGAGAAAACATAGGTCAGAAATGTAGTGGCATAGCTAGAGTTTGTGCTGCCTGGGGCTGTCTTTGAGTTTGCCGCCCATCCCCCTCACAAAAATCATAGTCATATGGGGCTCCCCATACACAAACCCCCCCGCAGCCATTCCATTGTCCCATTACTTGGCTATTTCTCCCCATTTACCATAAACACTGTAATGCACATACTGCTTTATGCTTTACTTCTACAATGATTATTTGGATTTAATTAAAAAAACTTTTATTTTAAATTTTATAGCACAAAAACTGATAGACATCCGCTAAACAAAGCAATACAGTCTCACAATGAAAACAGACTTAGCATTAAAGCTTCTCTGCCCTTGAAACTCACATTTATTGAAATAGCATCGAAACCCACATTCAAAGAAAATGCATCTGGACAGTGGCAGATAAAGTTAACCTTTGGGCTGTTTTCAAATCATAGGTCATTTGCACACATATTTAAGACCATGCAAAGATACCCATGTTCTTTGATTCACCTTCCTGATTATATTAAATTATATTCCTTGTTTAATACAGCACACTTGTTAGAGCATGTTTTAAATTTATTGTTTTGAACATTTTTCTAGAAATCAATGAAGCAAGATGTATGAATCAATAATGACAAAACTGCCCCATTCAGAACATTTCCATCATAAAAGTCTACTCAAACTTCTGTCGTTACAATCCACCAATATCACTAAATATGCACAATCTCTGCAGAAGTAAAAGTCATCTAATAATTCCATATTAAAAATATCTGCAGCTGATTAAGAGGTTGCTGCTGGCAAGCAACTTTATATCATTGTTTCATCTACAAATAAAGTACCTGCTGCCCTTGACAAATAAATTGCCTACATTACATTAAAAAATGATAAGCTAGCAATGTTGCAATAGGAAATGGATGGCAAACTGATAAGAGGTTCATAGTTACTAGGTGTGTCCTCCAAAGGAGGGCATTCACAGGACTGCAGCATCCACCCTCTTTAAAGAACAAGAAGATTGAAATATAGATGTCATTATTTAGTGAATTCAGTTCTCACTGATTTGCCAGAAAACCACAAATTTTAAGAGGAACAGACCAAAAGTATGAGTCAAACGTGCAGCATCCACCCCCTTTAAGGTACAACACAGTACAGTATTAGCAATCCTACATACTGTGGGAGTAGAACCCATGGCCTTCTGCAGCAAGCGCAAGTATACTACATGTTGTGCTACTCCTTATAAAATTTACTTGACACTCAACTATATCTGTTAACTGTGCAGCACAATAAATCTGAAAAAGCCAAAATTTATGGGGAGGGGGCAAACACAAAATCAGGGGCACATTTTAAACATTACTTGCATAACCTTAGAAAGTTGCTAGAATAAAATGCTTTGTGTTACCATGCATTTCCTGAAAGATAAGAAGACTGAATCTTAAATTTCATTATTTAGTGAATTCAGTTCTCACTGATTTGCCAGAAAACCACCACAAATTTTAAGAGGAACAGACCAAGAGTTTGAAACAAACATTTCCAGACCTGGACATGTTCTTGAATGGGTAGAGAATTCAGGCTCTTATTCCCTGTACACAAGGTTTGAGACTGAGTAACACCTAACTGGGGCATTTTACACACACACACACACACACACACACACACACACACACACACACACACACACACACACCTAGCGATGCCACTGCGAGAATGAGATGTAGAAGAATTCATGCAAGCACCCCTCAAAAAAAAACAAAAAAAAAACAGCACGTTGTATGTAGTAATATCTCTGACATTTGTATGACTTGTGGGTTGTTGAACACAAGCTGATGCAGCATTTGTCTTTGTTTTGCTTTATTCATAGCACTAAAGAAATAATTAATTCATTTATAGGCCTGGATTGTGTGATATAGTCTAACACATTGCATATTAATAGTCTAAACGTGTTGTATTTTAGAAATATATTTTTGCAGTACCTTCTTTATAGCCCTTAGCAACTGCAAAGGGGTTGTCATTTGTCAGATCGTGTAGTTTGCATTATTTACATTGCTGATTAGAGACATCTGATCTTTAGCATCCATTGTCTAGTCATCAGTGCATAATATTGAGACAGTCCTCTCTACAGGACTCAACTGTAAAGGATTTATGCTTTTAGTGAAAACCTTATGCTGGCAGTTAGATCAGGGGACTTGAGTTCTTACTTGTTTGAGTCACTTCCTGTGGCAAGGGTGTAGGGTTTGAGTCTTTCTCCTTCATTTCCCTCTGAGTGACATTGAGCATGTCACATAAGCAGACAGTGATTTGGAACTATTGGGAATTTGGGCTGCTATCCAGTGCTGCATGCTTAGTAACTATGAACCTTTTATTGATGGTTTGTGTGTTCTACAGATTTTTGTTTAGCAGTCATTCCCTATTACATAGCTGATCTAGTTGGGAAAATTCTGTGGCAATACCACCAGCACACCTGTTTTATTTTAATTTGTGCAGGCAATTTGATCTTCAAGGATGGCAAGCACTGAGTTTGTAGATAAAGCTTTGAAATGCTATGTAGTTTGCCAGCAGTAACCTCTGCATTAGTAACAATTTTCTTCAATGTGAAATTATTCAGATGACTTTTACTTCTGCAGAAATTGTACATATTGACTTAGCATATGTTATCATGTGGTTAATATTTTTATGACATCATAAATACTCTACTGTTTAAATTATACTACACATGCCTGGATCTTATGTTATGATGCTAGTGATTTTTATACAATTCCATATAGTTTATCTAAAGCGACCAATAAAGTGCATGTAATTCATTTCTTCTTGACAATAAGGGGGCACACAATCACAAAAGTAGATATAATTGCTGGTGGGGGTGTGGGCATCTCAGTGGATGAATGTACTTTATGCAATTATTATCTGGTCATTTTTAAACCATCTTTAATCTGCCTTTACAATACTAGTGTGTATGTGTGTTGTGTGAATTAAATTGCAATACTTTGGCTACTGTCTGTTTGTGTGAAACACATCTGAAATATGTGACTTTGATCACAATTATTAATTTTTTGACACAGTCTTCAGAGAATGATGTTGCCAGCAGTGCAGCTATAATTGTTGGATTTGGGGATGACTGTGGATAAAATGACCCTGCTGAGCTTACAAAGTAAAAAAAATCATTAGTCTGTCTTTGCAGAAGTAGTACCAGTTATGTAAAGCATATTGCTATACTTTCTGTGGCCATTTTTATCACAATCAGACATGTGATGAGTATACAGTTGATAAAGTTGTTGTAATTGTTGAGTATGGATATTGGTGGATTATAATGAAAGCAGTCTGTGTGACCTTTTATGGTTGAAATGTTCTGAAATTGGTACTTATTGATTTGTACATTTTGTTTCACTGCTTACTAGAAAATTTTCAAAACTACAAATATTAAACACACTCTAGTAAATATTGTTGTATTTAACAAGAAATATAATTCAAAACAATCAGAAAGATGAATTAAAAAAACATAGGCATTTACACATAGCCCTGAAAATGTGTGCAGGAAACCCATGGTTTCAGAACAGGCTGGGACCTAGGGTACACTTACTCCACCGCTGGCCAGTGGTGGTGAATCTGAGTTTCAGTGCATTTTCAATGAATGCGAGTTTCTGGGGAAGAGAAGTGTACTACTGCTCATGCTAAGTCTGTTTTCAATGTGACACTGTTTTGTTTTGCTCATCAAATGGCCATCAGAGTCTGTGCTATAAAATTAAAAAAAAGGTTTAAATTAAGTTCAAATCTTAATAATTATTGCAGACATTGAACAGTATTTATCATAAATGAGGGGAAAAAGCCAAATAATGGAACAATGGAATAGTTGTGGGGGGGGGGGGTGGCCTGGTCCATTATCCAGCTTAGGCTCCAGTTGACCATGATCCAGCTTTGCTTAGGATGAAAAAAGATATTGCACAGCTAGAATATTTGTTATTGTCAATAATGACACTCACAGGATATAACTGAAGTGGAGAATTCATGACACTGATAATAAGTTGTTTTCCACTGATGTTTTGGGCTGAACATCAACTTCTGAACTTCTGGGATGATCCTTATAAATGGAAGTAAGGTATGCTCATTTGGGGTGATATTCATCTGCATATCAGGCATATGTGCTGGCTGCACATGAGCAGACAAGTTGTGATTCACAGACATAAGCAGGTAGAAACTTAAGAAGCAATTCATAAACAAATGAGTGACTAAAGAGTAGAAAATGAGAAATGTGTTCAAAACATGTGACATAACTATGTAAAGGGTTTATATTACAACATTGAACTTACAAAAGTTCAAACGTTGTAATATAGAACCGTGAAGTTCGAAACCCAATAATTACGAAAACACAGAACAGAAATTTATTTTCCCCCAGGAAAAAAAAATCGCTGTTCCGTTACAAAAAAAAAAACACTTACACTTTAAACTTAAACTAAAGTGGGGGGCTGTGCCCCCCCACACCCCCTACTTAAATATACCAACTCCAAGATCGCACCACAGTGGAGGAAATAGCAAAGCCCCAAAAATGGCCCACCGATTTTTTCCCTGGGAAAAAAATCAGTGTGCTGTGGCTTCGCTATTTTCATATTTTGGTCTTTTAGGTTTGATATTACAACGTTCGAAGTCCTGTGAGTTTGACTTTGTAATATAGACTCCTATGTAAATGAGGCCTTCTTCCCACCTTTTGTGATTCAGGGTAATTTTTTTTTTTGGTACGCAAGAGAATATGTGCCTTTTCCAGTCACTTTGCAATCAACAAAGATGATAGGTTTTGCTGCAAGCCTTACAGTTTCCTACTTTGAGCTGCTTATCTCCACAGTATCTCAACCCAATGATAGGCATTCATCTACCTAGGAGAAGGAGTTACAGGCAGAGTACAGCACACTTGAGCTTTGCAGAACAAGAACTACTTGAAAAATGTAGAGTTAACAGGTAGGTTATAAAGGCTTTGTTGAACTTATATGACCCATAAACTGTCACTGGGGGCATGGGTAGCCTTCATATTTCTGTGGATACCAAGGTATGTATAGCCTTCACTATACTTGCCACAAGGATCTTTCAGAGACATATTGGTTATATCAAATGCTTCTGCCTGAAGGATTCTGCACCAGTTCCTCGATACACTCTAGGCCCATGTGAATGAGCATATATATTTCTCAGTGTTACCATAGAACCAAGCCAGGACCATGCATGCCTACTGCAGAATGGCATGCTATCATGTGGTGCTTAGTGCAAATGATTGCACCCACATGGCTATAAGGGACACATCTGGATTTTAGCAGTATCCATGATTCCCACATCCGGCAAACAAGTTTACTATACTCCACTTCCTGTATGAAAGTATTTCTCACATTTACTAAGTTGGTTAGTGCAGACTAGCATAGCTATTTCTCTAGTCATATATAGAAATGATGGTGACTAAATTCCCCCTCCTTATGTGTCCTGTCCTTGTTATATTTTTTATTTAATGCAGGCCTCCCACTCAAACCTCAGTTAATGATATCAGTCCATAACCTACAGGTAGCTATAAAGAGTTCTTTAACACATTACTGTCCCACACATTGATAGTCAAGTGAATGAGGGTTTGGCCTGCTCATAGTCCATTTCCATTGCCTGGACAAGTCAGGGAAGCCTTTAATAACAGCCTGCTATTGCATGCAGAATGTTTGTGGTGTAATGCATTCTGTATAACATGATCACGTGTCAATCTGGTCCACAATTTCCACAGCCAGTGGCCTATAGTGATGGCACAACTTCTGTCATTGCTTGTCCCACTAGTGATGATAGCAACTGTAACCAGCCATGGGCAGGAGCACAGCAACCTTCTCCAGCAAGCTTCGGCATGGTACATGGTATCACAGATAAAGCAGTGGTATTTCATCCACAGCTATGGGCCATGGCAATAACTAAACCTTGTGCATATAGTGTTACCTGTTGACCATACCTCTCAACTTGGAAACATCAAAAATCTGGACAAAGGCCCATGAAAAGTAGGTGCAAATCTGTGTGCTGATTAACATAGAATTTGTGTACGTAATTATGTAACCCCACCCACTCTGCTGGAATTGTGGGATACCAACTTTCAAATGCAAACTGAAGAACAGACAACCAAAATATGGTTCCAGACCCTGTAGTAAATGGTAACCTTTTTTTTTTAATGTGTAGGAATGATGTTCAGTGGGAAGGGAGAAGATGATGAACCTTAGGATTTTGTTTTTGGTGACTTGCAGTATGTGGGTTTTGTGGTAAAAGTAGGGCATTTAATGGTAGGCAATATTCTAATATTAGAAAACGAATATTATAGTTTGCTATGACCTCCAAAAGTCATTCTCCATGGCCTACTGATCAGTGACATAGCCAGAGTTTGTGCCATATGGGGCTGTCTTTGAGTTTGCTGCCCTTCCCCCTCATAAAAATTATGGTTGAATGGGGCCCCCCATACACAGGCCTCTCTCCTGCAGCCATTTCAATGCCCCATTACTTGGCTATTTTGCCCATTTACCATAAACACTGCAATGTGCATACTGCTTTACTTCTGCAATGATTATTTGGATTTCATTTAAAACTTTTATTTTACATTTTATAGCACAAACACTAATTGACATCTGCTAAATGAAGTAATACAGTCTCAAAATGAAAATAAACGAGCATTAAAACTTCTTTGCCCTTGAAATTCACATTCATTGAAACAGTATTGAAACCCACATTCAAAGAAAATGTATTTGGCCAGTGATGGATAAAGATTGCCTTTGGGCTGTTTTCAAATCATAGGCCCCTTGCACACAGCACATACATGTGTTCTTTGATACATCTTCCTGATTGTATTAAATTATATTCCTTGTATAATACAGCACTTGTTAGAGTGCATTTTAAATTAATTGTTTTGAGCATTTTTCCAGTAAGCAATGAAACAAAATGCATAAACCAGTGATGACAAAACTGCCCAATTCAGAACATTTCCATCATAAAAGTCTACTCAAACTTCTACAGTCCACCAGCATCAGTAAATACGCACAATCTCTGCAGACGTAAAAGTAATTCTAAATAATTCCACATTAAAGAGATCCGTAACTAATGAAGAGGTTGCTGCCAGCAAACAACTTTATATTTCATTGTTTCATCTACAAATAAAGTGCCTCTTGCCCTTAAAGAATAAATTGCCTATGTTACATAAAAAAATGATAAGCTAGTAACATTGCAATAGGGAATGGATGGCAAACTGATAACAGGTTCATAATTACTAAGTACTGCTGCCAAAAAGGACATTCTCAGGAATGCAGCATCCACCTCCTTTAAAAGTACAACACAGTACATTATCATCAATCCATCTACATAGTGTGGGAGTAGAACCCACGTCCTTCTGCATCAAGAACAACTATTTTACCTGTTGTGCTACTAACGATACAAGGAAGCTTGGCATAAGCAGTAATAAACTTCTCTTCCCCTGAAACTCTCAGCTCCTTGTAAAATCCACTCGACACTCAACTATATCTCTTAACTTTGCTGCACAAGAAATCTGGAAAAAGACAAAATGTATTGGGGGGGGGGGCAAAAGCTCAAATAGCAGGGATGCATTTTAAACATTGCTTGTATAATCTTAGAAAGTTATTCCAGCAAAACACAAGAAAACAAACTACAAAATCCCAAAGAATAAAATACCATGCCTAGAACAACAAATTCATTTATTATAAAATGCTTTTCATCCACACCAAATAGTCCAACATCATCTGGTTCGACTATTTGGTGTGGATGAAAAGCGTTTTATAATAAGTTAATTTGTTGTTCCAGGAGTGGTGCCTCATTCTTTGGGATTTTGCTGTTTTTTAATCTTAGAAAGTTGTTAGAATAAAATGTTTCCATGCGTTTCCAGAAAGATAGGAAGACTGAAACTTAAATGGCTATCATTTAGTGAATTCAATTCTTACCATAGCTCTCAACCTCTTAGCACAAAAACCCTGGACAAAGCCAATAATGGGGGGACTACAGCCCCAAAAATTGAGACAAATTTCAAATACTGACCTTATAAACTTTGAAAATTTCTAGAATAAAAGGTTTTGTGTTACCATGTATTTTCTAAAGGATATAAATTCTGAAACTCAAATGCCTGTCATTATTTAGTGAATTCAAGTCCTCACTTATTTGCCACAAAAATCCAGAAAATCACAGATTTTATGAGGAACAAAACACACACACACACACACACACACACACACACACACACACACACACACACACACACACACACACACACACACACACAGTTCTTCCTATATCAGAAATACACATGAACGGCAACACAGTTCTTCCTATATCAGAAATACACACTAACAGCAATACAGTTCTTCCTATATCAGAAATACACTCAGACGGCAACACAATTCTTTCTATATCAGAAATACACATGAATGGCAATAAATGCACCTTCTGACAATTCTTCCTATATCAGAAATACACACGAACGGCAATAAATGCACCTTCTGACAGTTCTTCCTATATCAGAAATATACACGAACAGTGATAAATGCACCTGACAGTTCTTCCTATATCAGAAATACTCACGAATGGGAATAAATGCACCTTCTGAATAGAATGACTGAAAAGACACACTTCTCAGGACTTACAGCAAAACTTCTGAATTCTGAATAAAATGTCCGGAAACACACATACTTCTTTGGACTTACAGCAAAACTGGTGAATTGAACTGCGATAAATGCACCTTCTGAATAGAACGTCCGGAACTCCCCTTAAGAGTAAGCAAAACTATATCATACATACACACAATTCTTAGTTCTTCCTATATCAGATACAATATACATACCTTCACAAAAAGAACAGAGAGGACTTAAATAACAAAACACTAATGTGTCAGCATTAACCAGGCCCGTTAGCATGAGTGTCAGATAAAATACAATTACAATTATTTTTTCTTACCTGGAGTCTGAGTTGGACATGTGGGTGGGTGTTGGCTGGACTCTGCAAAACTTGAATTGTACACATCTGCCATTGGTGCTATATTCCCTATTTCCCTACAAAACAGTTCAAAATAAATATCTGACAGAGTCCAACAGGCAGTAGCTGATGTCATCATGCATGCCCCTGTAGGCTGGTGATGTCAGACATAAATTTAAAGTTGTAATACAAAAAAAAAATTTAAAAAAATCAGGAATTAAAGGGGCCACTCACGAATTCGTGGCACCCCATTATTTTGCCCTCAAAACCGGTAAATACCAAGGAATTTGGTATGGTTGAGAGGTATGCTGATGACTATGCTTAGCACTGTATGGTAAATGTTCATCATACTGATCACTGCTGCAGTAACCTTAGCTATATGGGTTATTTTCTGCCAAGGATATAACAGCTGACCAGCTTCCATGTGCCCAAACTGATCAGCTTGAGCTGAGCTGCCTAGAAAAGACAGGTTTGGGTGTCAAACCCTTCAGAGCTTTCCTTCCATTGAAGAGAGCACTCATCTGCAGGCTTTCAAGAATCGACAGTCAGCTTGTACTTTCTTTTGCTGGGCAGATAAGTTCCCTTTGGGGAAAAAACTTTAATTTTCTTAACTTTGTTAAAGTTTTATTAGTTTCCTGCTCTGTAAAGTTATGTAAAGCTAGGAAGTTCTGTTTTAGCAGACTGTCTTGAGACTATAATGTACTTTTAAAAAGAACACCTGTTTTTCCTGTCAATTTAAAAGTAGTATAAAGTAAATGAAAACATTTTTTTTCTGTGAAGAAATAGCGTTTATTTTTCTTTTCTGTCAAAAAATGTAACTTTTCAGGACATGTAGTGTTTACTGACAATTGCTGCTTGTCTCCCCCTGGTAAGAGGAATCATTTTTGGCTTGACCATTGGACAGACTACTGGTGCCATGGTCGGTCCTTCTTCCAGCCGCAAAAAGAAAAAAAATTAAGCAAACAACTTTTGTCACCAGAGCAGACTAGCAATTTGCCTCAGCCACAGGTGGGTGACTTTACTGTGGCCACTTGTACTACCTCACACCACTTATCTTTTATCATGTGTCCCACTGGTATACTACCTACAGCTACAGTGGACCAGGGTTAACCACATCTTCTGCAGCTGTTGGGGTTTCCTCAGTGGCAAGGGAGGGCCACTCTTGTCAGTCCTGGGAAAGGGACTAGGAAAGTTCCTGTGATGTGTCAGACCCTGCACCCATCCAGGGGAAGCAGCTGCTGTCATTAGTAACACAGTAGACCCCATTTTTCATGTCAAAAAGAAACAGTAAACCAAGCATGTATCTACTCCTCATTAAATTTCTTTGGATAGCAATAGTTTACTCGGTCTGGCTCAGGTTTTAATTCAGGCTATTGACCCTTCTTGTAAAGTAGGTTCTGGAAAAAGAAAGTGGGATTTCCCTTTTCTTGAAGAGATTCAAGATTCTGAATTTGAACAGGAAGATTCAGGGATGGACTTTTTCCCCTTTGATTTCTGCTTCAGACTCATAGGGGACCTCAGTTTCTGATTCTCCCTGTGGGTTCTGTCTCTGAGACTACTGCTAGAATGTGCCAGTGCTTTCAGTGGGAAAACACTGAGATTTCTCAGTTCCTCAGAAAATACTATGAGTTATTACACATACAGAAGGATTTTCCAGAACATACACCCATTCATCCTGTTCTATCTTTAAAGTATGTGTGTGCTACTGCCTGGAATTTTCTTGATAGTCAGCCAGCTGCCTCTAAAAAAGCAGATAGGGTTTCTCAGTCTTTTTAAATTTTATACACCATTCCCAAACCTGACCCATCAGCTAGAGCTTTAGTTGATCCCACTACTGCTAAGCCCTTAGTTCATTCCAATGCTACTCTTTTGGATAAGGATGGGAAAATTATTGATAGGTGTGGGAAAAAATGAATACTTCTTCAACTCTGATTTTTAGAATTCTGAATTGTCAGGCTCATATGTTAAAGTTTGTTTAGAAAAAGTGTGAAAGTATGAAGAATGTTTTCTCTGTAGTTTCTTATTGTGAGGAAAAAAATCTGCTTTAAATAGCATGGTTTCTTCTATTGCACAGGTCACTATTCATTATTTGCAGTGTGCATATCGCTCTGTTGATACTTCTTCCAGGGCTATGGACAGCACTGCTTTGAGCAGGTTTGCATGGCTACATTCTCTGAACCTCCCAGATGATGTTAAAAATGAGATTGCAAATTCTTCCTTGGATTGAGATATAGTGTTTGGATCCTCTGCTGCAGAGGTGATTGACAAGTGTGATGAAAGAGACAAGCTGATCCAGGGAATCTCTAAGATTTTTCAACCCTCCTCTTCCAAATTGTCCAAGGGAATTTTTACCTCCTCATCTAGTTTGGCAAAAAAAAAAAAATACAAAAAACCCCCCAGAATAAACTGCCTCAACAACATTCAGATAAATAGACATTTAAGAAGAAATGACAAGGCAATTCTCTTGAACCTCCCAAAACCAAACACAATCCAAACAGTCTGAATGACTATTCAAGAGACCTTGTGACCCCCTCCCACCCTAGCAACTTTTTGTTTCCCAGAAAGAAGGAATCTCCATTTTTCTTTTTGGCAACAGATTGCTTTAGACAAATGGGTTCTCAAAATCATTTATCAGTGTTGTAGATGGCAGTGGGGGGGAATTTCTCCTTTCCAGGGGGTCATTCATTATCCTCCAGAATAGACTCCTTTTTCTACTTCTTCTTCAAAACATGCTGTCTCAAGGAGTGATAGAAACAGTTCTGCCTTCCCAGGTGGGGAAGGGTTTTATTCAAAGATGTTCCTAGTGCCAAAGAAAGAAAATGCTTGGTAACTAATTCTAAATCTTTCCTACCTAATCCTGTTTGTGTTAGTACCCAAATCCATAATGATGTCACTTCACAACCTGCTATTTCTTCCTCTTTCAAGTTTCCTGGTAACACTAGGCATTGCTGCTTATCAGAGCATGTGTATGTACCTTTAAGAAGCATTTCCAGATATAGCACGTACATATAAGTAGCGAGCACGTGCAGGCAACAGTGCCATTTTGAGAGAACATCCAGAGTGTTAACATCTGTGAGTGTGGTAGTTAGTCTGTTTATAAGTTTGTTTAAGTTACGAAGCCTCATTCCTATGTGTTTGTGTGTAATAAAGCTGCTTGAACTGAACCCACAAATTTTCGTCTGTTTTACCCTTACCAGACGAGCAACATGGTGTCAGAACCGGGATTAAAAGAACAACTTCTTCAAGCCATGAGGTGCAGAGTTGAAGGTGAAGGCAGATTACGCTGGTCGAGTGAAACAGAGCTCAGACAAACAAAAAAGGGCCAGAAATGAACTAAAGGTAAAGAAAGCTGAACAAATGATTTATTTGGCAAAGTAAATGAAATGGCACATTTATAAGGCATAAATTGCACTATTAATCAAATGAAAGAGACAAACCACATTATTAATTAAATAAAATGTTTGAAACCATGATATTTGATAAAGCCAGCAGAGATATTCATGTGGGGCTCAGAATTATCTTTGCTTTGCATAACAAGTATGTTTAAAGTAAAACGGGCACAAGAAAAGTATAATGAGCATGATAAGAGATTAAAAGGGCATAATGAGTACAATAAAAATTTAAATTAAGCTTAAAAACAAGGCAACTGAATGTTTTTTAGTTAAAGACCATCCTCGGGATTCACTAATCCTCCATGTAAGACTAAATAAGTCTTACACGGAAACTGCAGCCTAAGAGGATGATGTCAGTGCACCATGCATATTCATGAGGGCATGCTGACTCAACTCTAAGGCTAACACGGAGCATGCACGAGTCCAGGGGGCATGTCAGACTGCAGAGTAGTCCAAAAATCCACACCTTTGCAAGTCCCACAATCGTCAAATGTAAAGACATGAGCGAGTCCACTCAAATGTGTATATACACAACACTACACTCCCCCACATTCTAAACCCCTGTACAATTATAAAATGTAAAACTCTTATTTTTTTTTTTTATTATTCCCAAAATAGATGCCCGTATTTGCGCGTGTTTGTGTGGGTTTGCCCATTGCTTAGCTACAGTTAGCAGTTTAGACATCGAAGAGGATAATAAGACACTTATATGCAAATTAAGCCAAATATCAATAGCATAGTGGTAGAGCCTTTGCACAAAGAGGAGGCATTCCTGGTTCAAGTCCCTCCACTCCCCTTTCTATTTTCTGTATGAAATCTGTATAGAAAAATAATTCCTGACATTTATCTTTTAAATTTAGTAAAAAGCATTGAAATGGCCTATATAGTAGTGAATGATATTTTATACATATATAAGAAGGTGTATTGGTTATGCATACTGATGAATGCATAAGTAATGTTTCTTAAGCAATGTGAAGCACTGCTAAGCAAAGTTTACCAGTATTAAACACGTTTAAGTATAATTGCTCATAGCTTAGCACTGCTTTAACTAGTGCAATGGCTTTGCGTGGAGCTGTGCATCACGCCAACTAGCGTAAACAAAACATGTTTGTGCGTAGCTGCGCACCACGCTAACTAGTGCAACATCGGGCAATGTCAGGCAACATCGAGCAACGTAGAGCAACATAGAGCAACGTTGGGCAAAGTTGAGCAAAGTTGGCTAAACACAGCCACACCTCCTAGCCGATCAGGCCAGTAGTAAAATAAAAAGCAATGACAGGCCTCAAACCCGGGATACTGTGCACCATAATCACAGCACTGAACCACTAAGCCATGACAGCTTTTGATGTTCATGCACTGTCAACACACATATACATATTAATCAAAGTTTACCCAGTGCTAAGCAGGTGTGCACTCAGCTGAGAATTTTCAAATCCGGCCAATCACAAATAAGTGCAGGAAATGAGGCATATTTAAGCTCCATAGGCCGGAATACTTGCCATAACTGGTTGTAGCTCCCATCTGCAGGCAGCATGACTGGTGTTGGAGAGGGCTCTCGCTTTTGAGTGCAGCGGTGGGGCATTGAGGAGTCAAAAGTGATGGTTTGGCTCCTTGTCCTCAATCATGATGCCAGACTCCTGCAGGGCCAGTTCCAGGGCACAGAATACAAAGCGGAAGCCTGGAACTGTCTCGCACATGATCTCACCAGTGCCACAGACGTCCCTCGGACCAGTGAGCAGGTCAGACACCACCACGCAGTCCTGAAGAGACGCAAGCAGGACCAACTGAACCAGTGGATACAGGAGGCCCGTGGGATGCATAATGTCCCACTACTGAGTAGGTAGCCATGGAATGAAGTATGTAAGAATTGCTATTGTAGTTGATATTATAGATAGGTATACGTCTCAATATCACTTCATTTACTTCACAGCTGCAGGTGTCCATGCTGTGAATCAGCAAGCCTATGCAGATAGGCTGCTAAGGCTGCACCACCAGGCAGGTTAGTAATTATTCTGCATGTATTGTTATATAAAATAAGTAAGAGAGCTTGAAAAAAAAGTGTTGTAGCCCAATAATAAAGGTATAATAAGTCTTGAATAACCTCTCTGCATGTACTGTTATGTAAAATAAGTGAGAGAGCCTGAAAAAGGGTGTTGTAATCCATTAATAAAGGTATAATAAGTCCTGAATAATTTCTCTGCATGTATTGTTATATAAAATAAGTGAGAGAGCCTGAAAAAGAGTGTTGTAACCCATTAATAAAGGTATAATACATCTTGAATGTCGTCTGCATGCACTGTAATAGCAAATAAATGAGGGAGCCTCTAGAAAAGTGTGTAATGTAATTAATAGGTATAATTCCTGGAGTGTGTCCGTATCACTTTCTTCGAAATGTTGTTGTACTCTTGCAGTATAGAAATAGTAGTGTTGTATTAAGCACTGTCAACCCACACTTGGGTAGGCCCATAGAAAGTGGATGAAGGGAGTGCCAGTAGCTGTAAAGCATATATACAGTCCTCAACTGTTGTTTCATGGCTGACATGTATAGGTAAATCTGGCATATGAGTAGCTTGTTATTGTGTTCCCCAGAAATGTCAGTGTGCTGCTAGAAATGTAGGGGGCTGTTAAAATATAACTGATAATGTCACCTGAACACATCCAGATATGTAGATAAATAAATATAAATAAAATATATAAATACATAGCAGTAACATCTGCATCCTGGACAGTTTGTATGTCAGATACAGGTCAGGTATATAAGGAACTAGCAAAACCCATTTCACAACTTAATGGACATTGCCTAGTGTAATAATACATGCAGGGGATATATACCTGCAGTCAATAGGAATGTAGTGAAAACTATAAGTACATATAAGTTGTTAATGGAGGTATCTTTTTACACCCTACTGTATGTGCATAAACAATGCAATTCCACACCTCAATGGGTATGTCTAATCTCAAAACATTTGTTGGGACATATGTCCTATTGGTTTATAAATATCTGCATTTACTTTGATGCATGTGCCCTGTTCAAATACCACAATCTTGGTGGCCTGTTGCTACCAATCAATCCTGCATGCTGTTGGAATATCCACTGTTGTTCTATATATGCATGTGTTATGCTTGCTGTTCAACTGTTGGAACTCTGGTGTGTTGGGTTAATGGGAATATTACTGCATGCTGTTACAACTAATTTGGAATGCTGTTGTCTGTTACCAACCCATATTGTCATTAAATCCTCCTAAACATAGAACGTATGGGAAGGCCGGTCCCAGCGGACCTACCTGTCCCACCTCAGCTGGTGATGGCACCTGGCACCAGCAGGTCCAGTGCCCAACCCGGGACCTCCTCCTCCATTGGCCCTGTGCCACCTTCGGGTGGAAGCACTGCAGGGGATGGGGCTCACCCCCCCCTGCAAGTGTGGCTGGAGGAGGGCCACCTATCACCCTCTGAACGGACCGGGCTGTGGTGCGTAGGGAGATCCAGCGTTCTGTCACTGATCCTCTACGTTAGCTTGAGGCATGAGTGGTGCGAATCACGGGTGAGCCTGCCCCTCCTATGCAGCCCCCAGCACAGCCACCCTCTGGGCTGTGAAGGTGCAGTGGTGACTGCCCATGGGTGGGGATCTCAGTTCCACTGTTGCCATCTGTGGGCTCATAGGTTTGCGATTTCCAAACATCCTTCCCCGTCAGTGGTGTTCACCCACCACATGTGTCATATTCCGCCCCTGTATGCATCTTGTTTGTCTTGTCTGTTTGCCTCCCCAACCTACCTCCCCAAATATACCTACTTCCCCTACCCCACATTCCACTCTCACCTGAAAAAAAAAAAAAAGGGCAATCTGCTCCCACAAAAAAATTACGCCCCATACATAGCTGCCCATTTTGCACACATGTCTGCTGGACACATAAACTGATATTTAATTGGCAGTACAACATACTTTGTTGTCCTCACCCCTCTCTCAGGGGTGGAAGGTTTCAAATTTCCCTCTAAATTTCTATCATATGCACAGCTGTTGCTGTTAAAGAAATGGGCAGCTATGGACCTTCCCTACACACGTCCTGCACATTTCTAGCTGTTTTCCCTACTGTCTTTCCCTCTTTATGCCCCTTTTTCACCACTTTCCTATCTCCCCATTTCTTTTCTTTCAAAGAAATGAGCTCGAGGGTTAGTGGGAGTAAGCACATTTAAGCAGTAGCTAGCGGGTTTGTGTGAGTGTGCTCTTGTGTGCGCTTAGCTAAGTATTGCTAAGCTTCTCGCAAACCCGCTTACAACTGCTTAAAAGTGCTTTAGTCACCCTGCATGTGAGGGCCCTTGTTCTGCTCAGCAGCAAAATAAAACACCACTGTCAGTCTCGAACCCCAGACCTTGGACACAGTAGACTGCATGAAGTACTGCTAAGCCATAGTAGATACACAGCAGGTTGTTGCTGAAATATATATATCATGCATCAGAATGAGTGAATGTAAAGGAAAGATAGGAATGCCATATCACAAAACCTGTTCTGTGGAACTCTACCAGCAGTTATTGTGGAATTGCATTACATGACTGTGATAACAGAACCAGACATTATAGCAGTAAATAATGTTACAGCAGCACTTTACAATCCCCACACAGGATCATAGCAGGACAATCCCCACCCAAATACCTGTGTGTTCAGGGTCCTGCAAGGATGTAGGTAGGCATACTCAGTACCGGAGTTGTCCAGTTTTCATGAGCATCCTGTGCTAATGTCAACAATAAAAAAGCACCAACTGTACCGAGGTGAGTACATTAATATTCACAGTATAGCAGTTCACAAACAGTTAATGTGCCAAATGAATACATCTCAATAACTGTCTGTATGGCAGCTAAATGTATAAGTAGAAAAGAAACTACATACTCCCATGTATCTTGTGTTAGCATTTGTAGGGGTGAGTACAATTCTACACTGACAACTGGGTACTGGAAGTGGCAACATTCAGGTCTGAGTACAACATTCAAATCACTGGCTACACCCCTAGCTTCAGATATAAGAAGTATACCAACCTTCTGACTTACACAACGGTGTCCACAGCAAACAAGTATGGGCCCCACTTTGGAAAGCTGAAAGGGCTACGCTTACCTGACCTAGCAATTTATAGCATTGGGTTGCTATGACAGCGAATACTGCAATTACCACACAGCAGGCTGCATGCAATTACCAAATGGTGGCCACCAATTGGTGCAGAGGCCATCACATGCACATGTGCAGCTACCTATAAAAGCAGGCTGTACTTGCTGTCCACACATGCAATCATTTCATTGCAGCCACGGAGAGAGAGAGAGAGAGAGAGAGAGAGTGAGAGAGTGAGTGAGAGTGAGAGAGAGAGAGAGAGAGAGAGACAGAGACACACAGAGACACAGACAGACAGACACCGACAACAGCAACAGCAACAGCAAAAAAAAAAAAAAGAATAAGATATAAAAAAAATAAATATATAAAAAAAAATGAAGATATAAATAAAAAAAAACATGGAACTGACAAATACAAATGCATACAAAGTAAAGGTATGTAAAAAATATGTATTTACTGGCATGTAGTAGATGTTTTTGAAGAATACTCTACATACTTTGAATCATCCATATGTGGCAGCAGTACGTATCTATCCACAGATGCCGTGCATAACTACTGGCATGGAGAAATCAGTGTGTAGCTGTGTGCAGTGGGATATGACTGTGACATATGCAGTTCAGCATTAAATGTCAAACATCTGATCCATGTTATCTGTGTTCTGTACAGTAATGTGTACAATGGCTGTTTGGGGGAGTAGCGCATACAGTCATATAAACATGGATGTGACAGAGTAAGAAATGCATGATAGTCATATTAACGTGTAGCTTAGCATTGGCAACAGCTGTACCAGGCTAGTATGCTAATCTAGCATTTGCAGCTATATATACACCCTCTAATATTACTGTGTGCTCACATGTGACACCTGTTCATGTTGCAGCAAGGCCCAACAGGTCGGCCATGAGGTCCACGGACTTACAACAGTGTGGACCTTGTGTGTGTATGGCACACACATACGGAGAGATCTGTCTGTGTCAGATATATTAGCATCTGTACATGTGCATAGAGCAAGGGACATACTGCAACTGTTTGTGAAGGGTGGACATATATATGTTGGTGAAGGTTGTTATGTGCATATTTCTATGTAGGTTGTAGTGTGTGACAAACAAGACAGCATGCAGTGCTGGTATATGACATGTGGTGGTTAAACGCTGTGGGTATGATTTGTCAAGGTTTGCAGTGTTGCAGTGAGGCCTGCTAAAGCTACATGGACTGAGAACACCTTCAATGCATTCTGCACAACACTGTGCAATATTATTACATAACAGTATACCTCACAACCTTCGCATAATTGATATTCCCACCATGAAAGGTGGACTGTATATGTCCCTATATGTATATCTATATGTATACCAATGGATATTTATATGTATGTGTATATATATATATAGAGAGAGTATATATATATAGAGAGAGAGAGAGACAGGGTCATATTTACTGTGACAGATGCCTGGTGACAAAGCCATGGACTCAAGCTCAATATTGAAATTGCATTGGCATCCCTTCTGGCAAAAACTCCATACCCATGAACTACCACATAGGTGGTAGTCTACTTAACACCGAAAGTGTGATGAGACCAAGGGACACAGTTGTACAGTAGTCTCCCCTTTGATAATCACAGTGCCACACTAGTCATGTAATCTGCCTATGTGGCACACCTCATCACAAAAGGTGTGTCAACCAGGGAAATATAGGTCAGTGTTCCCCTCTACCCATCACACATAAAACCCATTATAGAGTACAATGCCCCATGTGATATGTACCTCACAAGACATCAACAGCAACTGGAAAGGCCACAGACATACCTCACAAAGAGTAATTCTGGCCTCAAACAGATGCCCTATGCAGACCGTCTCACAAAACCACAGCTAGACTGTGTTGCATACCGCCTACCCAGAGGTGACCTCTGCCTAACGTACCAAGCTATGTCAAACCCAGAGCTGTTGGACATGCTCCATGTAAACAGATCACAATCCCTACGAGCTACACGCTCTAGGGACCTAAACCTTATCACCTCAATAGACAAAACATGCTGGAGGGATAGATTACTATCTCAGAGACATCCCATACTCTGGAACAAACCACCTATCAATAGCAAACCAAGTTCCTCATTAGCAGTCGTCATGAATAATCCTGATGATTGGATGGGAGATAGGAAATACACACCGGGAATCACCTCTGTGGCTCTGCTGGACAGCGGCACGTGAAATTAAATTACATGTGTGTCAAAGGCCAGGGTAGCATATGGCTATGCTTCTATAGGCCCTAGGGCTAATAGCCTATTACCCACCTATGAACCGATACACAACCACATGTACTTGTTGCAATAATTGCTATGTGAGGTTGACTGAGTGTGATGGTGAATGTGTTGAGGTTTTTTAAATGTGTGATAGCTTAGTGGGAAACTGTTTCTGTCATGCTATTTTGTGTCCAAGCTCTGATCCCAACAAAAGATGTGTATGCTATTGCTAGGCAGAAAAATCAGTATGGCATATGGTCTGACGTAGTCCCTTGGTGTGGACTGGGGTGTGCCATTGTAGGCTAAAGCAGTACATGTATGCTTATTGATTGGTATTGCTGGTGAATCCATATCCCGTATGAACTGTAGTACTACCTGAAGCTGTATGCATAAACAGCACAGTATGGTGTATGTCCACATTGCTTGAAAACACTGTTATATGTGTTCCCTGTAGTCTTCACAGATTACATACCTCAGGCATAATGTTTTGTAAGTACTGACACACAGTACTGTATGGTACACAGGTAAAGCTCATCTGGGTTGCCATACCTTTGTGTCTTGAATGTATGTGTGATGTGTGTGTGGGTATGCCTGTAACATGCTCTCAGTCATATGTGTGTTACAGGATATAAGTGCGTATCTAGCAACATATATAGTCTAGTACAGCAGTATGCCACCTATACTAACGAATGTGCACATATGTTAGGCAGGGGTTTGCCACCAACAACTAGTGTGGTATGCTGGTAATACTGTAACTGGACTTTACAATCATTGCAATGGACGACATATTTCTTTATGCATTAGCTTGATATATACCTTCTGCAGCTAGGAGGTGCATTGTGTCGCATACAGTGTGACATGTACTGTTGTATAGTCTTACATACTGGTTTCCCTTTGTTGCTGTGCAGAACATGGTTTGATATATAGAGCATGCCAGGAACTGTCAGGCAGTTGTGGTATGAGCACTGATATGTGGTATTAAAAGTGTGTATCCTCTGACAGTCAATAGGTTGCTATATATGGCAGTTCAGTGATATCTGTACTTTAGAATGTTAAGTGTGCCACATGACTTGCTCACACTTATTGTTTCATTGTCTTCCAGGGTCATGGCTCACCATCACAATCCAACATATTTCCCAGCCGAGGATGAGCAGATCACAACCAGCCTGGTTCAGCACTACGCTCTGCTGTTCTCAAGAACCAGCCAGGACCAGCATGAGCGGACTGCACTGTGGCAAGATGTTGTCCGTCGGGTAAATGACATAGGCATGCATAACTGGACATATGAGCAGGTACGCCATCACTGCAGTGATTTACTTAGACATTTCCGGCAGCATGCGTCTGATGTCCGTAGACAACAGCTTGCCACAGGTGGTGGGGTAGCCATCCATCCCTCCCTCACCAGAGTGGAGGAGCTGCTCCTCAGCCTGTTGGCTCCTGGCCAACAACAACATCAGCAAACATGTATCATCATAGAGGCCGGAGCCACCCAGCGAGTTGACACAGAGCATGCAGGTAACATGGCATATATGTAGACTACTGTTACCTCTATTGGTAGATCATGCATATGTGAGATGTGTACTGTGTAGTTAGAAGATGTGGAGCCTTGTGTTGTGCAATACTGATAATTCTGAACATAATCTGTAGGCCTGTGACTGTCAACCGCTGTACTACTTTAAGATTGCAAACCCACAGTAGCAATGCCACAGTTGTTGCCACTGACAAACTGTCTCCTATCCTTGTAGGTCCTTGTGGTGTGACAGCAATGCAGCAGACCCATGCTGGTGAGTGTGTTCTACATTTAATATTGCATGATATATGTGCATGTCTTAGGTGAGGTGTTAGGACATGTACACGTAACACACCTATGCATAATGCATGCTGTGCATGTTTGCTGTGAGACTATGCACATCCCAGTAACGTGTGTAGCTGCCTCAAACACATGCAATACACACAGCATCCCACACAATTGTGGCAAAACTGTAGTGGACATTGGATAGGCAGAGTCGATACACATGCACACAACATACACAACATTGTCATATGCAGTACACGTTAATATGCTACACATGGCATATTCAGACACCCGTTGTAAGGTCACACTCCAGTATCCCAAATGTCATCCACACAGCACACATAATATACCTGAGGGGTAGGGGCCTATCATGGGTCTGTGCGACACTCTGCAACACATAACACATTCGTGTTAGGCAATGCTCCCTATTGGGCACCTTACAAACCCATGTAACAACTGGTTGTGAAATGGTGAATGTAGCCATAGTACTGCAGTTCAGGTACAGCATGCTAGGTGCCGGTCTTGCACACATTAGTAGCCTTGAGTGACCACATGATACTGCATGATGATGGCTCATGGTACTACACCCCATCCAGTTACAGTAACCACAACACTACACATAGCATTCATTGCTATTCACCTCACTGTTGTGTGTGTGCAGACATATGCACCTAGACACAATATGCATAGCAATCACCATTTGTACAAAGTGACACATATATGTCTTGTAATGCTATGGAGTGTATAGGTCACATGACACATATTGGGTATGTGTGAAATTTAATGTTGCAGTTGTGTTGTAGCATGCCATGTCATGGCTGGCACTGGCATATACACAATGTGTCCACTGTACAATGGCTATGTTGAGCAATGGTATTCCATAAGGTATACATGCACCACTCATCCTGTGTGTATACATAGCATGCATGTGCTAAACCTGTGTCCACAATTATCTGCTAAAGACACAGATGCTCTAATCAGAAATGGACATCTATGTGACACCCAGATACACATGCAGCCATGGTATGTATACCTGTGAGTAATGGTGCACAGGGCATTGCAGAGCTTTCAATACTTGCACAGCAATGTTGTGTCAATGTACACACTGCGTTCCAGAGTGAGGCCAATCACTGAACAACAACGCACATGCAACAGAGCCATGTATACTGTTATTAGCAAGGGCTGTCTACACCCACACTGCATGCTGTTGAGCAACACACGTCCTGCATGCTGACATGTGTGATATGACTGTTTGGCTTGTGATACTTTACCCCACCATCAACTGCTATTGAGTATGTTCTGGATTGCTGGTGGTGTGTGTGTGTCTGTTTAAGTGAGGAGTGTATTTGTGTGCATGTGTGCATGTGGGCATGTGTTCATGTGCGCATGTGTTCATGTGTTCATGTGTGCATGTGTGCATGTGTGCATGTGTTCCGACATCATGTACAGGTCATAAAGTGTGTTTCCTGTCTTCCTCTCACAGGTGCTGAGGTTGGGCTGGTTCACTGCAGCAGGGAACCTGATGTCACTGAGCAAAATAGTGATGATGAGGATAGGTGTGTTGAGGCACGGGCATGTTTGCCAGGGTCTCTCGTTGGGCCACCAATCGACAGAGCACAAGTTTCCACCCCATCCATGCACACAGTCATACTGCCAATACATCCATCACCAATGTGCTTAGCTGAGGGACAGTGTACAGTCGGCATTGGCCAGGACAGTGTGGTATCTATGGCACATGCATCCCGACACAGCAGCCATACCCAGATGTCTGGAAGGGTACCACATAGGCAGATGTCCAGGAGTTCTCGTCAGAGCACTGCTGCTCATCATGCCCCTGGCAGATGTGCCACAGGTCTTACAACCTCATGCATTTTCCAGGCTGTCATGGAGGCACATGCACGTATGAAACAGTACACCAGACAGGGACTAAGGGCACAGAGGGCACATAACACCGCTGTAATTGACAGTATCCGTGACCTAGCAGGTGCCACCCATAATTACACTGAGGTCACTGATAGACGTTGGGGTGAGACATTAGATGTCCTCTGCATGGTCATGTCCATGAGTCAGGACAGTGCAGGATGGTTGAGATGTCGACGTGGATGTATGCCAGCAACATCAGCAGCTGGCAGTTGCCACGGATGTCCCTCAAGCCACAGCCATTCCCGTAGTGCCAGTACTAGCCCCAGCAATGTTGGGGGTGGGCTGTCCATAGACCTTCCTAGAAGACCACATGCACATGGCTCTGGACAGTCCCAGCAGGGACCTGGGTCCAGTGTACATCTGTCCACCTCTGAGGACAGTACCCAGTCTGGCTTAGTACCTGATACTGTCAGTAGCACACCTGCCAGGCACAGGTACCGTGTCCGTGGCAAGAGACGGTGATCTGTAAAGCCTGGCAGGGACAGTCTGTGGCTGTCCCACAAATCCCCGTATATGGAAGCCACATGGTGGAACTGTGTGCATGCAGACACACACACACATAAAACAGACACTTAGGGCTAACACATACCCACACACATTACATCAACATTGGCCCATAGCAGTACTCTTGGCCCTCTCACACACACACACACACACACACACACACACACACACACACACACACACACACACACACACATACATGTCGATTGTATGGCTCAATGTAGGCCTCTGGCAAACCAACAACACACCCTGTTCATATGATGAAACATGCGCCACCTCCTGTCATCTGTAACATTGATGCAGGAACAGGCTACCATGGTGCTGATGCACAGGGCGACTTTACAGCAGTATAGCAATGTTATCATGTTGTCAGCAGTAGAGTGTAGTGATATCCTTGAAGGTGTAGCTGAGCAGGCATGATGCATTAAAGCTATGATTGTCATGTAGTATTGTTTACACCAATGTTAGTTCCAATAGTGTATTGGCCGCCCACGTGCCACTTGGCTGATGTGTGTAGTATTGGCAGCATGTGTTAGAGAGTGGACAGTACGTGTGGGATGTGTGTAGCACATATTTGCAGGTGTACATTTGTGAACATGATGGAGGTGCACTGTCTGCATGTAAGTGCATAGTGGACACATGGCCAGGGTGACATGCCCTGTGTTACACAGTAACACTCCATAGTTTCTATTGGTGGCCAGTATGCATTGTACTACACACATTTTGGAACCTGAGTACACATGTGTGTATGACATGGTTTGACACTGTGCTGTGGGTGATACTGTTACTATCTGTCATTGTTTTGCATTCTGGTAGTGTACATAACCTCAACAGCCTGACCATAAACAATCATTAGATGATGTCTTGACAACTGACACACAGATGTAGGACACACAGTAACATTTGGATTCTTCAGGTACTATACTATGCCAGTAACCAGTTGTATTCACCTGCACCCATTCCTGAAACCACTCCTGTTTGCCATATAACTCTCTTAGGTACATCCACGTCTGGAAATGCATACTGTGGCCTATAATGCATTCTCCAGATGACACACACATCCTCCACAAGGGTATCATACAGACAGATACCTGTTGTCAAACCCATGCTGCAAAGCTATAAGCCAACCAGAACATAGTCATCCACCTTTACGAAACATAGTATCCCCACAGTACCACATAGGTAGTAGCCAACAACATGTTGAACAGGTACCGATGTGTACGTGCAGCCAAGTGTTACGTCATCCCTACTTTGGTAATCACATTTCCAAAGGTATTTAGAAATCCCTCACTGGATCACATAAGCAATAAGGGGTCTGCATGCATATCCACAAAGGTTGTTGTACACCTATAATGAATAGCCATCATTGACAGACTTTGCTGCGTTTGAACAGATCTGTAATATACCTCAGCCATAAACCCTCACTCACACAATTCAATAGAAACCGTAATGAATGTGTGTGACACGGATGACCTAGGCCAGGGATCTCTGCAGTGGCTGGCCTTGTCACAAGCATATAGATGTGACCTAAGGTCTGGAAAGCAGCAGCACACTCTGGCAAAGTTTACAGATGTGTTCATGGAGAAAGCAGGGTTCCCACCTATGAAATAATTGAGGTCACATGTACGTATATGTATTTGCCACACAGCTACCTGACATGTGCAATGCACATACTGTTGTCATACTGATATGTCATACAGTAATAAAAGCAAAACCCACAACACATTGACCAACAGTGTCACACACATAGAGCACACACACACTCACCAAGTGCAGGGTTCAAACCCCTACCTAACTACTTGATGATACTAGAGGAGTACTCATTAACACGACGCGCTACACACATTACTGGGAGTTCTCTTTTCCACAGGTATATTTGTAGGATGGTGACATCATCAGACTTGACAAAGATAAGTATACCACATTTAAGGTGTTCTACTACTCTCCAGAAAGGTTGCTCCTCTTCAAGGTAATTACACACAAACACATGCACACACAGTTGTCAAGTGCAGGATTCAAACCACTACCTAACTACTTCATGATACTAGAGGAATACGCATTAACACAATGCTCTATATACATTACTGGGAGGTCTCTTTTCCACAGGTATATTTGTAGGATGGTGACATCATCAGACTTGACAAAGATAAGTATACCACTTTTAAGGTGTTCTACTACTCTCCAAAACAGTTGCTCCTCTCCAAGGAGATTACACACAAACACACACACAGTTGTCAAGTGCAGGATTCAATCCCCTACCTAACTACTTTATGATACTACAGGAGTACGCATTAACACAACGCGCTATACACATTACTGGGAGTTCTCTTTTCCACAGGTATATTTGTAGGATGGTGACATCATCAGACTAGACAAAGTGGGTTACATTAGGTGACATTAGGTGGGCTACATAGAAGGAATGTCTAAACACTTTTTCCACGTGATCATCAAAGGAGAGTTTACTATCTACCTGTGTCCCCAGGACCATAATGGCTTTCTCTGTACATACTGGATTACCAGCTATGTGGTAATTTGTGTGCAGTTTGTTTTATCCAAAGGGGATGACTATGCATTCTTTGGCATTCTGCTTGAGGGCATTGTTTTGACACCAGGTGTCTGTCTCTGTAAGACCCTTCTGGAGGATGTCTGTGTCAGCCGTAGAGTTGATTATGGACCACAGTTAGCAGTCATCTGCAAACCTGTTCAGCCATAGTCCTCCCATGCTTGCCTGTACCTCTGAGCAGTATCTATTGAACAGGTGGGGTCCCAGGACCAGGACCTGTGTGATGCCATTTGTGACTGGTTTAGAGTCGGACATGGCACCTGCAACCCTGAACATGTGTGTTTGATCTGTGAGCCACTTGGCCACCCATCCTGTGACATAGCTGTTAATGTTCAAGCTGGTAAGCTTGTCCATGATGACAGAGTGGGGAATGGTGTAGAAAGTCCTTAGAGAGGTCCAGGTGGGCTGTGTGGACTACTTTCACCTCCATCTATGTCCTTGGTAACTGTTTCAAATAAGTCAACTAGGTTTAGGAGGCAGGATCTGCCTTTAACAAGGCCAAGTTGGGTAGAGTCCAGTGTCTGGAGGTCCCCAATGTCTCTGTTTATGGGTTCCATGATAATTTGCTCCATAGCTTTGCAGACCAGGCTGAGTAGACCTATAGGGCAATGGTTTCCAGGTTCTGTTGTGGCACCCCCTTTGTGGAGCTGGATGACTGTTGGTGTATGCCATTCTTTGGGTACACAGCCTGTGGTACAATTGAGTCTGGACAGTGAATGCAGATGAGGGTGTAGTTCCTTTTTGGGCTGGTGTAAGATGCAGCCTGGGACACCATCCAGTCCCATTGATGCTGTGTTCTTAGCTTTGGAGAGGGCTGTCTTTACCTGCATGTCCATGAAGTCTTGGGCTCTGCATTCTTCTGGGATGGACACAGGCCCTTTTGGGGGTGATGGGGGGGGGTTGCACTGAACCTGTCCCCCAGGATGTGGGCAATGTAAGTTGGTTCAGTGTATTTCTTGCCATTTTTCAGTAGCTGACAGAATATTTGGAAGTTGCCACCTACATGTTTGGTATAGCTAACGAAGGCTTTGTGGTTGTTATTCTTACAATCCTTGGCAATTTGTCTTTAGAAACTGGCCTTGGATTATTTTATGAGCGATCATTGTTTCTTCCTAATAATGATCAGTGATGCCTTTCCTTTTGTGAAGTTTGCTTTATCATGTGTTCGTTTCCTCCTGCTGTTGTCTAGCTTATTTATGGGCGACGACCACCAGATTGGTTTCTTATTTTTGGAGGAGTGCATCTTGGTTTTATTTGGGATGTCTCGATCAGTGCATCCCTGTAGATGCTCATAGGATGCACTTTTAAATTTTTCGGCAGATTGTATGGCATTATCCTATAGCAAGGGGACTTTGGAACTTTCCACTTTGGTCTTGGGAAGTGTGCAGTTTGCTTTTGAAAATGTCTCCACAGTGGTTTCATTGACTGGGGGGGGCGGGATGTGGATATCCAGTGTGATTACTTTATGATCTGATATTACCAGTGAGGGGTTTATCTCTGTTGTGGTACACTGGTACCCCATGTTGGTGATGATCAGGTCCAGTATGTTGTCACCTCTAGTGGGCATGGTGACCAGCTGTTCCAGGGTGTTAGGGTTTTTAAACTCTAGGAAACATTGGTCAAAGGACGTTGTACATGAGTAATTCTCCCACTCAGTGTTTGGTAATCTCCTCATATAATGGTGTTTGATAGGACCTTTGTATTTTCCACTGTTCTCAGGAATACTGAATGAGGTTCCTGAGACAAGGTAGGTGATCTGTAGCAAGCTACAATTTGATAAGCAGCTTTGCCTAATTTTAGTTGCACTTGCATGGTCTCCAAGGCCTCATGCTGTGCCACTAACCTGTAGGTGTCGGTATCCATAAGGTAAATGGATACACCCCTTCCTTTGGTATTTCACTCATGGTTCTGGGTCCAAAGATCAGAGGGAATGTGAGTGTTTTACATGGAGCATGTGCAACAGCTCTGTGTTTGACATAGCTTTGTATGTTAGGCAGAGAACACCTCTGAGTAGGCGATATGCAAGGGAGTACGGCTGGGGCATTTTGAGATGGTCTGTGTATGGCATGTATTTCAGACCACTAAAGCTCTTTGTGAGGTATTGCTGCAGGCTTTCCAGTTGTTGTAGTTGTCTTGTGAGGTACATAGCAAAAGGGGTGTTGTACTCTATTATGGTTCTAGTGAGTGATGAGTAGAGGGGAACAATGTCCTCATCTATTCTGCATGAGACACCTTTTTTGATGAGGTGTGCCACATAGGAGGATTTCCTGACTACTGTGGGGATGTGATTATCACAGTTGTGTCCACTGTACACCTGTGAACCAAGGTCTCTTGTCACACTTTCAGTGTTAAGTATACTACCGCCTATGTTGTAGTTCATGGCTACAGAGTTTTTACCAAAGGGGATGACAATGCACATTTTGGCATTGAGCTTGAGCCCATGGTTTTGACAACAGCCATCTATCTCACTGATGCTCTTTTGTAGTATGTCCACATCTTTAGTGTTTACAATTATGGCTTCTAGTTTGCAGTCATCTGGAAACGTCAGTAGCCACAGACCTTCCATGTTAAAGTTTACTTCAGGGAAGTAGATACTAAACAGGACAAGACACAGGTCTGGACCCTGTGGTACTGCACTCGTCACTGGTCCAAAGTCATACATGGAGTCTGCTACTTTCACAGTGTGTGTTCTGTCAGTAAGCTTGTTGGCAACCCATCTTGTGACATAGCAATTTATACCTTGTTTAGTGGGTTTATCTATATTTACAGAGTGTGGGGTGGTGTTTTAAGCTGTGGCAGGATCTACATAGGCTATGCAAACCACCTTACCCTTGTCTACGGTTCTGGTGACTGCTTCAATGTCATCTATCAGGTTTAGGAGACATGATCTGCATTTTACAAACCCAACATGGTTGTGGTCCAGGGTTTGGGGATTACAAATGTATTTTTTTATAGGTTGTATGATCAGGCAAGTTGTAGGGCAGGCTCATCAGGCTAATGGGGTGCTAGCTCCTGGGGTCCGTGATGTCTCCACCCTTGTGTAGTGGGATAACCATCTCTGGCACAAAGCCTGAGATGTGGCTATGACTGAACATGGTACGTCGGTGTGGTGCCTGTTCATTCTGTGGTTTGTGTAGAACACAGCCTGGGAGGTTATCTGGTCCAATGGCTGCTGCGATACTGGCTTTGGAGAGTGTTTTTTACCTGTGCAGCAATGATGACAGCAACCTTGCAGTCTTCCATTATAGTGATGTGCTCTTTCATGGGTGAGAGGGGGGTAAAGTTAACACTGATCCTATCTGCCAGGATGTTGGCAATATCAGTTGGGTCTGTATATTTAGTGCCATTGAGCTGTAACTCAGAACAGATCTGAGTGTTGCCATGACATGGACCTGTCGTGCAGAGATCTCCTGAGTAGACAGTATGCAACAGAGTACAGATTGGGTTAAATTCAGTCTTGTTACATGGGGCAACTGTTTGAGGCCAGTAATCCTCTTGTTGAGGTACTTCAGTGGTCTTTACAGCTGCTGACGGTGCCAAGTCCGATTCATCGCAAGTGTGTTGTGGTACTCTCTGACGCGTCTGATGACTGATGAGTAGAGGTAACCTCCTTTGACCTACATGCACAGACCATGGCAGTTTGTGAGAACACATTGCATGATATTCTGACCACTTTGTGAATGTGTTCCTGGAAGTAGAGATGACTATCCACATTTGTCCATAGATCCCTTATTATCACCTCCATATTTAGCCTAAGTGTGTGAGTATGCCCAGTATGACCTTTCAGTATGTTGTTGCCTGACATTTGCTTTGTTTATTACAGTGTGTGAGCATGCCCAGTATGACCTTTCAGTGTGATGCTGAATGAAATCCACTACATTTGTTGATGTGTGTGAGCACGCCCGGTATAGACATTTATACTATATGTGTGTGGAAAATCAAGTTGTATTCTTACAGCAGGGCTCACCTTTGTGCCATAAATCAACAGGGATCATGCTGTACATGTAGGGCTTCCATGAGACACTTTGCATAGACTTATCAACATTTCTACATACAGGGGGGGGGGCAGCTATTCTTTGTACATTTCTACCCAGGGGCACACCTGATTGTTACTGTGGGTGTACATAGGATGAGGGTTTCACCTGACACTTATACACATTTGCTAGGTCTGCACTGCTATGTAAGGTACACCATTTCAGTCTGTACTGTTGCCTATCATACTGGCTTGAGGCATACTACTGTACTACAGATCTTAGCGTCCAATGTCACGTATATTAGATTGCGACTTCATAGCCTGCCCAACCCACATCACACCGCCTGGCCTGCTGTTCTCTGTCTGCATAAGCCTGTGGGGGAGGTTACCCATATGCCTCTTTAGGGTCATGTTACAGCATTTCTTTGTGTTTCATTAGTCTACAATTGTCCAGCTGTGTCTGTGCCAGTGAAATGCTGTCATAGCTTAATGATTCAGTACTGTGACTATAGTGCACAGTATTCTGGGTTTGAGCCCTGTCACTGCTTTTTATTTTTATGCTGGGCAGATCAGACTGCTTAAGGTACAGTAAAGCAAATATGAGCATGTTTACCTGACTTTGCTCAACTTTGCCCGACTTTGGCCGACCTTGCCCGACATTGCTCAACGTTGCACAACATTGATCAATGTTGCCCGATGTTGCGCTGGTTAGCACGGGCAATTTTGTTTACATATACTCAATAGTGGGAAAAGCTGCTTAGCACTGCTTTATATTGCATAAAACATGGCAATCATGCCTCAGGTGGTGCTGCAGGGCTGCCTATGTCGGATGCACATACTACACTCCTTATACATGTGTGAAAACAGGTAGTGTCAGGTTAGGCATCCCTTTTATTTTATGTGCGAGTCAGAGAGAGGTATCATTTCCAGGGTTCCTACTGAGCCAGTGTATATGCTATGCGTTGCCTCTTTGCCAAGGCCAAGGCATACTGGGCATGCCTCCTTCTGCCTACTGGGGTAGGCTCAGGTTGTTCCTCCTCCGAGTCACGCTGTGCCTGTGCAGGCCTTGGCAATGGTGGGGGGCTGTTTGGCCCTGCCCCATGCTGTTCCTGCTGCAGCTGTTTTTGCAGGATCATATTGTGTAGCATGGCACATACCATGACGATTTGGGTACATGTAGTTGGTGAGTACTGCAAGGCTCCACCAGATGTGTCTAGGCACCAGAACCATGACTTGAGCATCCCAAACACACGCTCGATTACATTTCATGTTTGTGCGTGTGCCTCATTACGGAGTTCTTGTTCAGGTGTGTGTGCATTTCTGATGGGTGTCATCAGCCACGGCTCCAGTGCGTATCCTGCATCCCCCACTAGGTGACTGTCAGGGATGTCCCCATTGGCAAATGTCTGGTACAGCTGCATCAGATGCCAGATATGGGAATCATGGTAGCTTCCAGGGCAACCAGCACACACATTCAGTATTATACCCTGGGCATCGCACACAACCTGGCAGTTGATGGAGTGGAAACCCTTGCGGTTGATGTAGGCCCTACCCCGCTCACCAGCTGGTGCTTTGATGTGTATGTGCATGCAGTCAATTGCACCCACTACCTCAGGGTATTCTGCTATTTGCTGGAAGAGACGCATATTGCTGTCCAATGCCTCACGGGAATTGGGGAAATATACATGATCACTGACATGTGTTGACATGGCATTCAGGAACTGGTGCAGTACCCTGGATGCTGATGCCTGTGAAATCCCCATCATATCACCAGTTGGTCTCTGGAAGGTACCTGTTGCTAGTATTATTAGGCCAACACATACCTTGGTTTCCACTGAGATGGGTTCCCCTCTGTTGGTTCTGTGTGTGAGGCGTGGCCTGCACAGCTCAACAATTTGCTGCAGGAGGTCTCTGCCCACTCTATAGCGCTCCACTATCTCCAGCTCATGTAGCCCCTGGTAGGTTACCCTATGTCTTTACACTCTTCTCCGTCTCCTCACTGTGGGTTGCTCAGCAGTATTCGCAATGGCACCACCCTCAGCATCTTGCACATGTTGCCTTATAATAGCGATGGCAGCTGCTAACATTTTGTTGTCTCAGTTAAGCTTTTTAAGTTTTCACTTCTCTTTGTAGACTGCAGTGTTGCAGTGTTTCTGAGAAAAACATGGGGGAATGTTGTTTGCTGAGATTTAAGTGCTGGGCTGGGCTGGGCTAGTGTACTGCCTGTGTAATTGGCTGATTCTGATTGATTTCACCTGGCAGCTCTGCTACTTCTCCTTGGTTAACTTCCTACTACTTCTTTTCCTTCCTTTTCCCTTTCTGTTTCCACAGGGGGCAGCACCGCGCAAACAAGCGCAAACATGCGCACACAGGCTTATACAGGCTTACACAGGCTTACACAGGTGCACATATGCACACACAGGCTTATACAGGCTTGCACAGGCTTACATGGGTGCACACACGCGCACACAGGCATAGACGGGTTTACAGGTGCGCACACGCATGCACACAGTGTAAGCATCTTTACAAGAAACTTTAGTGATATCCACCACAACAGTCAGGAAATCCTTCGGTTTCTGGGTTTCAGTTAAGACAACAGTAGACACGCCTCTTCCAGTCCTGAGTAACTCACAGCAAACACATGCCACTCTGCTCCATTAAGCTTACAGTCTTTGATATATACCCCCTCATGATGTCACCTATCTTCTACTCTGCTACTCCCCTAATCCTACACTTACACTCTAGGGACATGGTTGACATAGCAGGAAAAATTGGGATTCACTATGCTTATCCTGATTTGCATAGGATTGCCTACTAATGCTTGGTTACATCTCTCAAACTGAGTGTCCCCCCTTAGCAACCACTACTCAGTAGCCATGTTGTCTTCAGCCTGCCATTCACCTGCATGGCAGAGGAATAGTTTTAATAAAATGCCTATTTCTGACTTTTTTGTTTTTATTTTTTGGTTTTAATAGTGCCGCACGTTTGCGCAGCGCTGCGCTACACTTAAACATTGGAGATTGGGGAAAAAAATGATTTTTAATATTTTGCAACAGATAAAAATGCCAATGGCCTTATGTTTGGCCATTGGCATGCTTCCTCAACTGGATGCATCCTTTATTTGGAGCTGTCATAGCTCCGTTTTGCTATTTGCAGAACGGTACTCCATTACCAACGGAATACATTTCTCTAAATAACTCTACTCTTACTCGGACAGGTTAGTGTTTCCTGGATGGCAAATTTACTTCATTTGCATAGCTTTCAGCAGCAAATGAGGTAATTTGCATAACATAACACTGTCCGTGCAAGAGTAGTTTTAGGAGCTCTCATGCATGCCCCTGCCGGCTGTTGCTGGATCGCTCAGCAGACATATTGGATGTCTGGAGTCTTACTCTACTATTAGACTCCGTGCAAGCCTTCGTGAATCTGGCCCCATGTTTGGGCACAAACTAATATTTTGCATTGACCAAAGCCATTCAAAGCATAACTAGAAATGTTGAAAGTATCTCAGAGTGTGCAGAGTGCTTGCAGTCTGTGTGCTTTATTACAGTGCAATTATTTCAAAGAGTTTGCTGTGGGCAAAGTACAGTTATATTGCAAAGTGCAGTCAAAGTACAACCATTTCAAAATGTTTCTTGCACTGTGTAGATTTATTCGAAGAGTGTCACCATTTCAGAGTGTTTCTTACACTGTACAGAGTTATTTCACAAAAGTGCAGCCATTTTGAAAGGTTCTTGTGCTGTGTACAGTTTATTTGCAAAGTGCATTCATCTTGAAGTGTTTCTTACTCTAAGCTTTTTCCATTGTGTACAGTTTATTTGGAAAGCACAGTCATTCCAAACTATTTCTTACACTGATAAGGAGTGGTTTCACAAAGTACAGTGGTTTAAGAGTGTTCTTGTGCTACGGAGACTAATTTGGCAAACTGCAGTTATTTCAAACAGTTTGTGATGCTATTGGGCATAATTACAAGTTCTGGCATATATATATTTATGTGTGTGTATGGTCATACATAATTTCAAGCATCTTCACTACTGTGTGGTGATATGGCAGAGGCATTTTGCCGACCAAGTCAACTTGTGTTTGATCATAATACAGCAGAGAATTGGAGAGTATTTGAGCTGGAATACGATATTTTCATACAAGCAGCTTTTTCTGACAAAGTTGCACATACAAGGGCATTCATTTTGCTTAACTTAGCTGGGTTAGAGGCTATTGAAGGAGGGCATTTATTTGTCTATGCACCAGAAGTATATGCAGGAGAGGGGGGAAATCATCATATTGTGGTACTGGCTAAATCAAGGGAGGACCCAGAGTGTTTAAAACATAAATTTAGAGAAATTGCAATGCAATCCCCAGACAAATGTTACATTAGAGAGGCACTTATTTTATACAAGAGACCGAAAGTCAGGTGAAACTTTTGCAGCTATCACTGACATGAGAAATAAAGCTAAAATTTGCAGATTTGGTGACTTTTTAATAAAGGACAAACTTGTGTGTGGTATTTCAATGATAAACACACAGAGCTCAAAGTAGATACTGGTTTAAAGTGCAATATAATGTCAGCAGAAACATTTGCTAAAGTGAGAGCTGGTAAGAAACCTAATTTGGCCTATTGTATGAAGCTTGTTGCTTATGGAGGTGAAGAGATTCAAACGGAAGGCTCAGTAGTGCTTTCATGCTATTTTGATGGGAACAGTTACAGCTTGCAATATTATGTAATCCAAAGACCTGTGCATTTATTATTAGGTCTCAGAGACAGTTTGAGAATGAAACTGCTTTCTTTCACCAAAGAAGTATACCATGTAAGCACATGTCCCAGTTCTAGCTTCATTGATACTGTTTTCTCAGAGTATGGTCTGCACCTGCCATCCCTGGGATTCAGGTTACTGGCTAAGGCTCTTGCCACCCCTATATTGCCTTTTTTAGGCAAAGTTCAAAGGACAAAACCACCACCATAACAGATACAAGCATGCAAAATCTGAAGGTAATGCTACTCAATGCTAGAAGTCTAAACCTCAAAATGCACTCTCTCGAGGCACTCCTAAAAATGGAGAACATTGATATCTATGCAGTAACTGAGATCTGGTTCAAGGCTCCAGAGAGTACCCCTGCAATACCAGGCTACAACTCTTATCACACTTTTCGGCCACCAAACCAGGACTGAAACACTAAAGGTGAAGGAGTGTCCATATTCACCAAGGATATTCACACCACCAGGCTAGTTGCCCAACACAATGCATCTGAAATTTTCCAGGTGTAACTAACACTAGGTAAGACTGCAGTCCAAATCATAGCTTGCTACAGTTCCCCCACCATGCCCCAAGATGTTCACTACACCTTTCTAAACATACTGGAAAATATTAAGATACAACCAAACACCCTAATACTGGGTGATTTCAACTACCCTGCCATTAACTGGGAAAACTACTTGTGTACCAACACCTTTGCCCAACGGTTCTTGGAATTCATAAATTACAATGCCCTGGATCAACTAATCCTTAGTCTCGCCAAGGGCTCCAATATCCTAGACCTCGTCATTAGCAACATGGGAAATTGATGCTTCACACCTATGGTCACCCCCTCGTTGGTCAGGTCGGACCATAAGCTAATCACCCTTGACATCCACATCCCAACCCCACCCCCCAGTAAGGAAACCTCCGTAAAAAAACTTCTCCAAAGCCAACTTCATGCTACTGAAGTCAGAAGTGACAAACTTCATGACACCCATGCAGACAGGAACTGAAAGGTCGACTGCTGAATCCTACACTAAGGCACTGTACGAGCACATCCACTTGTGCATGAATCGTGCCATCCCCAATAGAACCAAGATGCTCTCCTCCAAGAAAAGGAAGCCAATCTGGTGGTCGCTTGCCATAAAGAAATTTTACAACAAATGAAGAAACTGTTGCAGAAAAGAGGAAAGTCCCAGGATGCAAAAAACTCCCTTACCAGCCTCAGTAAAAAACTGAGATCCCTCATACAATTTTCCAAAGCTAGTTATGAAAATAAAATTGCCAAAGATTCCAAAGACAACTGCAAGGTATTCTATAGCTATGTCAAGAATCTAAATGGCAATGCTCAGATCTGCTCTGAGCTACAACCGAATGGCATTAAATATACTGATCTCAAATATATAGCCAATATCCTGGCAGATCGACTCAGTGCAAACTTCACCCCCCTCTCACCCCCTAAAAAACCCATCTCAATACCGAAAGATTGCCAAATTCCAGTAATAACAGCCACAAAGGTAAAAAATGCACTCTCCAAAGCTAAGAATACAGGATCCATGGGACCAGATGACATCCCAGGTTGTGTACTACATGAACTACAAAATGAACTATCACCTAAGTGTCATGCTTAATCATAGCCTCACCTCAGGCTTTGTGCCCACTGAGTGGTGCACAGCTACAGTTATCCCACTCCACAAGGGGGGATCCACCTTGGATCCCAGGAACTACCACCCAATCAGTTTGTTGAGCCTGATCTGCAAGGCCATGGAACGTATTATCATGGAACTTATAAACAAAGACATTACCAACATTCAAACACTGGACCCTATGCAGTTTGGGTTCATGAAGGGCTGATCTTGTCTCCTGAACCTGATTGACTTCTTCGAATCAGTCTTCAGAGCTGTGAACAAGGGTAAGGTGGTCCACACAGCCTATCCGGACCTCGCAAAGGCCTTCAAACCATCCCCCACTCTGGAATCATAGATAAACTTACTAAGCTGGGCATTAATCCCTACATCACTCAATGGGTTGCCAACTGGCTTACTGACAGAACCCACACTGTAAAAGTAGTCGACTCCAAATCCAGCTCCAGACAAGTGACAAGTGGAGTACCTCAGGGTTCAGTCCTGGGATCGCTCTTGCTTGGGATCTACTTCTCTGAAGTACAGGCCAATACTAAGGGACTCTGGCTAACAAAGTTCACAGATGACTGCAAACTGGGAGCCATTATTGAATTCCCAAATGATGTGGATATTCTACAAAACGGCCTTACAGAAACATATGTTTGGTGCCAGAGCCATGGTCTCAAGCTCAATGCCAAGAAATGTATAGTTGTCCCCTTTGGGAAAAAACATGTACCCATGAATTACCACATAGGTGGCAGTACACTAAACACTGAAAGTGTGATAAGAGACTTAGGGGCACAGGTGGACAGTGATCACACCTTCGATAACCACATCACCACAACAGTCAGGAAATCCTTCTATGTGGCACACCTCATCACTAAGGGCTTTTCATCCAGAAAAAAGGAGATCATTGTCCCACTGTACTTATCCCTCATTAGACCCATTATAGAATACAATGCTCCGTTTGGTATGTACCTGTCAAGGCATCTGCAACAACTGAAAAGGCCACAGAAATACCTCTCTAAAAGAATCACAGGCCTAAAGCAGATGCCCTGTACTGACCGTCTAAACAAACTCTAGCTATACTCTGTCGCATATCGTCTACTCAGAGGCAATCTCTGCTTAACATACAGGGCCATGTCAAACCCAGAGCTGTTGGACATGCACACTTAAAGAAATCTCAATCCCTCAGAGACACATGCTCCAGGGATCTAAACCTTGTCATCACAATGAACAAAACATTCTGGAGGGATAGGTTCTTGACCCAGAGACTCCCCAGACTCTGGAATAGACTGCCCATACATGTCAAGCAGAGTGGCTCTTTGGCCCTCTTCAAAAGGAACCTTGATGATTGGATGGAAGATAGGAAATTCACCCTGGGGATCCTGTCAGTCACCCTGCTAGACAGGGGTCCAGGGAAGTAAATACTGGGGGAAGAAATAGCCAGGGAATTTTTATAGCTAGACTTGCATAGGCCCTAGGGCCGATAGCCTAGTACCAACCTATGAACCAACCTATGAACCTATGCTCGACGACAAGCTAGGTAAACTTCCAGTTGTGCACTCCACGTCAGTCCAGTGGTCAGACCAGCAAGGAAAGTTCCAATAACTATGCAATATGCCTTTTGGAATAAGTTCTGTTAGTGAAGTCTTTCAGCGTGCAATGGAGCAAATCTTTTCAGGCTACCCATGTGCTATAATAGTTGATGATTTATTGGTTGGAGGTAATGGTGAAGCAGAGCATGACAGAAATCTCAGAAAAGTTCTGGACAGAGCACAGGAAGTGAATTTAAAGCTCAATCCTCCAAAGTGCAAATTCAGACTACCAGAAGTTATTTATGTAGGTAATTTATTTACCAGTACAGGCTTATGACCAAATCATTCTAAGCAAGCGACCATTCTTGAGATGCCAGCTCCAGACAAAGTTCAAGCCTTACAGCATTTTCTTGGTATGGTTAACTATTTGGGAAACTTTATCCATGGCTTTAGTGAGTTATCAGCGCCTTTATAAGAGATGACATCCAAAAATGATGCAAGGTCATGGTTAGAACATCAGAGAGCACTTCATAACCTCAAACAACAAATTGCTAACCCATCTACATTAAGGTACTATGATGTCCACAAACAGTAGTTCTTTCCTGTGATGCTTCAAAGTTCGGTCTTGGTGCATTTAGTCTTCAAGAAGGCATACCTGTTGCCTGTGCATATAGAACTCTTACCCAAACTGAGATGCAGTATGCTCAAATTGAGAAGGAACTTTTGACAATTGTGTTCACATGTTCGAAGTTCCATGATTATATTTATGGCTGAGCTATCCAGATAGAAACTGACCATCAACATCATCACTATTTTAAAGAAGCCTATGCATTCCACTCCAGCAAGACTACAAAGAATGGTGCTCAGATTGCAAAAGTATAATTTCAAAATGGTCTATACAAAAGGTAAACTTCTTTACCTGGCTATTTTATCCAGATTGCCCAGAAATACCACAGAACAGCCTGATGAAGAGAATTCTGACTTTGATGTCATGGAAGTGCATAATTTTTATACCATGATATTTGATGAGCTAAGAGATCATACAAAGACCGATCCAATTTTGGAAAAATTCAACCACTTCATCAATGTAGGATGGCCGTCAAAGCAATCCTGTGTATCGCCAGAAGTGCAACCTTACTTTCCATACAAAGATGAGATGCTGATGGAAGATGGTATCATTTTCAAAGGTCTAAAAGTTGTTGTTCCTACTTCCTTACAGCGTGAATATATTCAGATTTTGCATCATAGGCACCCAGGTTCTGACTCTACCAAAAGAATGGTAAGAGGACTAGTATTTTGGCCTTCACTAGCGAAAGACATTGATAATGTGCTTTCTTCTTGTTCAATTTGCAACAGTACTAAGCCACATTTGCAAAAACAGCCAGTTCAGCTAAGCCAAATTCCTGAACTACCTTGGTGAACAGTAGCCATTAACATGTTGGAACAGTCAACATGGCTTGAGATCAATTTGCTACCTAACCTAACATCCAGTGCTGTTATTGCTAAGATGAAACACCATTTCTCAGTCCATGGTAGTCCACACAAAGTTATTTCTGACAATGGTTCTTAGTTTACCTGTCAATTATTTCAGAGATTTGCAAAAGAGTGGGACTTTATCCATGTTATATGCAGTGAATATCCACAGTCAAATGGCCTTGCTGAATGTGCAATACAGAGGGCAAAGCAATTACTAGAAGGTCAAAGCATGACGATCCTGATATCTTCTTGAATTTACTCAGTCTCAGAAATATACCCCATGACAATTTGCTTGGCTCGCCTGTTGAGAGACTTCTAACTAGGCAAACCAGAACAACATTTTCTATTAGTTATAGTTTATTGGCACCTAATGCTAAAAACAACAGAGCAATCAAAGCCCAAATTTTTAAGAAGCAGTCTTCTCAGAAGTCCAGCTATGATAAAACAAGCAGATTTCTTTGTTCATTACAAGATGGAGAGAGAGTGAGGATGCAAATGGCAGAAGGCTTTGATCAAATTGGTCAAGTGAGAGGTGTATGTGGCAAGCCAAGATCCTAGTTAATGGAATCTGAAGGTATAGAGTACAGGAGAAACTGCAGACATCTTCTTCCTATATCCAAAATTATACTGCAGCATTGTACCTGTGATACAGACTCTAGATCTCAGAGCAACCCTGTCAATGTTCATAATTATGAACATGTTGCAGTATCCATTCCCATTCCTGATGATGTCCCAATTATCCCCAAAGTTGAACATTCCTTGAAGACAGTCCCCATTGCTAGATCCAGTTCTGACTTTTATGTTACATGATCAGGTTGTATTTCCAGACCTAGTGTAAAATACACAGCAACCTGGACATGATTGTTTTATGTGTGTCTAATTTTGTATGATTGCATGTCAGATAATTAATTCTGTATAATCATGTCAAAATATCTTTTCTGTAAATTGCATGTAATTGAATACTGTCATTTCATATATGCACTATTTCTCAAAGAGGGAGGGTGTAGATCAGAGTGTGAGTGTATATACCTTTAAGAAGCATTTCCAGATGTAGCACATGCATATAAGTAGTGAGCACGTGCAGGCAGCCGTGCCATTTTGATTGAACAGCCAGAGTGTTAACATGTATGAGTGTGGTAATCAGTCCGTTTATAAGTGTTTAAGTTTAAGGTACAAAGCCTCATCCCTGATGTATTTGTGTGTAATAAAGCTGCTTGAACTGAACCCACAAATGTTCGTCTGTTTTATCCTGACCAGACAACTGACAATTATTATTATGCTTATCATCGCATCTCTAGTCATCCAGACTTCAGATGTTTCTTAAGGTTTTGTGCATCTGGATCACATTATCAGTTCTCAGCCTTACCCTTTAGACTATCCATTGCACCAAGAACATTCAGAAAGTATCTAGATCCAGTTACAGCTTGTGGCAGGCTATAGGGTATCCATATTTTTCCATATTTAGATGATGTGTTTGTCTTTGCAGAGTCTTTTTCAAAGTATCAGGAATCTTTCTCTTTGGTGAGAGATCTGATCTCTTACACAAGCTGGGATTCCAAGAGGCATTCAAATGTCTTTCTTGACTACCTCACAAAGGATTGTGTTCCTGGGATGTCAACTAGACACCTCAATTCAAAGCGATTTTTTACCACCGGAAAAGATGGACTTTTATTTACATCTATTTCTAAGGGGCTTCCACTCAGACTTCCATCAGTGTGAAGGAATACCTCAAGATTTTGGGTCTCATGGCATTTATGATTCTCATGATATGCCTGGCAAGACTCCACATGAGAAAGATACAGTGGTATCTGAGATATCTTTCATCCCAGCATCAACACCCTTTATATTTTCAAATATCAGTGCTGGGGTTTGTCAGAAGAGAAATCTTTTAATGGATACAACATATATCTTTAAATCCAGGTCTCCCCTTCTCCCTCCCTACTCAAAATCAGTCAGTCACCACAGACACTTCAAACTTTGCTTGGGAAGCAGTTTCAGGTGGGATAAAGTGCAGGGGGGTGTGAGATACCAAGGACAGAAGCAAGAACATAAATATCAAGGAGATCCTTTCCCTGATGAAGGTGCTCAGCTCTCTGAACAATTGTTGGCCCCCAGAACCTCTTCAAGCTGTCACAGACAATACCACAGTTATAAGTACATTAACAAGCAAGGGGGAACCAGGTCATATCTCCTTTGCAGACTACTCATGTTAGCTTTCAACATAGCTTTACATCATAATCTCACTCTACAGCCATCCTACATTTCATCAGATCAAAACTGTGTGGTGTACAAGCTGAGCAAGACCATGGCAGACTCTCATGAATGGAAACTAGATCAGGAGTTCTTTCAAGATTTGATCCATCTGTGAGGAATTCCTCAAGCAGACCTCTTTGCCTCCTCTCTGAACTATCAACAGGCAAGATTTTGTTTCAGTTCTCCATATAAGAAGGTCTGGAAGACAGATGACTTTTCTTTTCCTTGAACAGGAGGTCCAGGGTACTTCTGTAGATTCAGAAGGAATCCCCAAAGATCATTGTGGTGACTTCTTTCTGGCCCAGGCAACAGTGGTTCTCCCTTCTTTTGGAAGTAGCCAGGGGCAATTACCAAAAGCTTCCTCATAGACTGGATCTACCCACATAAACATAGGAGTGTTTGCTACACCCTGACATCAATCATCTTTAGTTGACTGTCTAGATGATAGGGTCTTAATTCCTTTTAGGCACCTGTTCTGAGGACATGCAGTAGGTACTAACGGAGGCAAGAAAGCCTGCTACGAGCAAGTCATATATTAGCAAATGGAAAAGGTTTTCTAGTTGATGCCAACAACATAACCAGCACCCATTAAGGACTGGCTGTTCTCTGGTTTTATAGTATTTGCATGAGTTACTATCATGTGGCCTTTCTTATTCCTCTATCAAAGTTCATTTTTTGGCCATTGCATGTCTGCCCACAAATCCATCTCTTTCAATGCAGTCTCATGTCAAAATGTTCTTGAAGGGGGTATTGCATAAGACCTAAAAAAATGTTGGCCCCTCCTTGAGAATTCAATTTTGCATTAGAGAAGCTAAAACTTGCTCCATTTCAACCTGCAAATCTGGCTAACATGAGGTTCTTAACATGGAAACAGTTTTACTAATTGGTCTGCCTTTTGCAAGAAGGGTATATGAGTTGTAAGCTCTTATGGTGAGTCAACCCTATGTCATTTTCCATAGGGGTGGGTTTTCTTTGAGAACTAATCCTTCTTTTATGCCTAAAGTGGTATTAAAGTTTACTTTAAGCCAAACTATCTATCTCCCTGTTTTCTTTTCTGAGCCTAAAAATGAGAGTGAAAGGAAACTCCATACCGTGGATGCCCACAGACAACTCAAGTATTATCCTGACAGAACTAAATCTTTCAGATCTTCGGATCAATTGTTCATTTTTTGTGAAGGTAAGAAGGGACAAACTGTGTCAAAACAGACTATTTCCAAATGGTTCTGAAGCTATTACTTTGTATTATAATCATCATAACAAAACTATTCCAGACAGAGTCAAGGCCCACTCTACCAGGGCTTCTGTAACCATACAGTTTAACAGAAGAAGGTAATAAAGCAACTGTATTTTTTCAGGCAGTGTAGGAAGGCAGGCCTTATTTCCAGACATGATTCATGTATTATCACAAGCATTTGTCTTCTATGTTTCTTGTGCATTGATATTTGGTTAACTTTGAGTAGTAAGCCTTGGATACAAGTCATTTCTCCCTTGAGATAAAAAAGCATGACTGAATTTCTTCCCTTATGCATAGTTTTGTTCCTGCCATCATTGAATCAAATATTTGGAAAAAAATTATCTCAGAGCATCCACAACCCCATGGTTCTGTTGCCTAGTAGTCCGTAGATCTCCAGCTTAATTTAATAATAATAGTATAGTCTTGGTCAGTTAGACTGTGCTAAAAGTATTCAGGGTTATTACACTGTAGTCTTGGTCAGTTAGGGTGTGCTGTATGGATTCATACTTATTACACTGTACTCTTGGTCATTTAGTGTGTGCGGAAAGGATTCAGGGCTATTACGCTGTAGTCCTGGTCAGAGTGTGCGGTACACTGTAGTCTTGATCAGTTAGAGTGTGCAGAAAGGATTCAGGGTTATTACACTGTACTCTTGGTCAGTTAGAGTGTGCGGAAAGGATTCAGGGTTATTACACTGTAGTTTTGGTCAGAGTGTGAGGTACACTGTAGTCTTGGTTAGTTAGAGTGTGCAGAAAGGGTTATTACACTGTAGTCTTGGTCAGTTAGGGTGTGTGGAATGGATTCAGGGGTATTACACTGTAGTCTTGGTCAGTTAGAGTGTGCAGAAAGGATTCAGGGCTATTACACTGTAGTCTTGGTCAGTTAGGGTGTGCTGTAAAGATTCATGCTTATTACACTGTACTTTTGGTCAGGTAGTGTGTGCAGAATGGATTCAGGGTTACTACACTGTAGTCTTGGTCAGTTAGAGTGTGTGGAAAGGATTCAGGGTTATTGCACTGTAGTCTTGGTCATTTAGAGTATGCTGAAAGGATTCAGGGCTATTACACTGTAGCCTTGGTCAGTTAGGGTGTTCTGTAAGGATTCATGCTTATTACACTGTAGCCTTAGTCAGAGTATGCTGAAAGTATTCAGAGCTATTATACTTTAGTCTTGGTCAGTTAGGGTGTGCTGTAATGATTCATGCTTATTACACTGTAGTCTTGGTCAATTAGAATGTGCTGAAAGGATTCAGGGAAAACCAAAGTTCAAGAGCAGGACTGTGAATTCCTTCCTTTAATCACACTTATTTAGGCCATCATTGAATGAAACAGTTAAAAAAACTGTAAAATATGCCTCAGACCATCTAAAACACATGTGGCTTCTGTGGACCTTGCAGTCTGTAGACACCAGCTTCCTCAGCAGTTCTTCTAGTATAGTCTTAGTCAGGGTCTCTTGAAAGGATGCAGGGAAAAACAAAAGTTAAAGAGAAAGACTCACTTTATTCCCATAGTCATGATTTGTTTCAGGCCATCACTGCATGAAAAGTTGTTTAAAAGAACTGTAAAATGCACCCCAGAGAATCTAGAGACCCCATGGCTTTGGCTTAATACAGTTATTTATACTCCAGTTATACCAGGTTAATTAGGGTGTGTTACAAGGATTTAGTGAAAACCAAAGTTGAAAAGCAAGACTGAATTTCTTACCTAAATATTAAGTTTTGTTTAAGCCATTATTGGATTTAAAGCTTGGTTAACAAAAAAACAGTAAAAAAAAAAAAAAAGAAATGCACAATGCACCGCAGAAATACCCATGGTTTCTTGCATTTGTTTCCTACACAGCTATCAGAGAGCAGTCTTGTCTACTTAATATGTGTTGAATGAATGAATAAATGCAGAAAGAAAACAAAGAGTAAGACATACTGTGAGAAAAAGGAAGAAAAAAGTCATCTGGGTGGTGTAAGTAGACTAGGATGGGGAGGCACCAGGTGGCATATCTGTGTGGGTGGGGGTGGTGGTGGCTGGGATGGTGCCATGGAGCCCTTTTAACCAGGGCACCAGTTAACCTAAGGCCAGATCTGTTCACACCACCTTGATTGAACCCAGTGCCCTCCTCTTCTGTGCTATAGTCATCCTCTTGGAGGTAGAGCAGATATTCCTCACAGGTGTTAAACTTTGGCTAATGGAAGGCCCTCTACCCAGGTTACTATGTGCAATTGCATTCTGCATAGCTTTATTCCTTGAAAGGGCAGCATACCATTAGCTGACTTTCTGCACTATGCTAAGGTATGGTCCCCCCCCCCCCCAAAGCATTTATGTCAGCCAGTACTTAATTCCACACCTTAGCTCAAGTTTTGCAGTAAGTAGTCCAACTCTATCTTTAGTAAGTTAAAGCAATTTTGCTAAATGTTTTTGGGTTGATGCTTCAATATTAGGTGAGAAAACAAAAGGGTGATGCAAGAGATGTGAAGATTATGACTTAAAGTTCTGTGGTAATGCTTTTCTTTAGCTGTATTAAAGGAAGCACTGCAGGCCTATGCAGCTACAAGGGTGTATTCTGGGGAGGTGAGTGTCATAGTTATTTACTGATGATTTAACTTCCTAAAATGCAATTAGTCTGTCAACACTTTTGTCATGAGTATGTCCATTGTCAGGTAACACAGTCTGTAATAAACAACTGCCCTGATGTTAAACTAAAGCATATTAAACAAGGGAAGTCTTTTTATAAAGCAGTGACAGTACAATGTATACTTACAACTCTGTAATAACATTTTCACCTTAACAGCTATTCAGAAGCTACTCCTGAAAATGTCAAAATAAAATCCACTGTCAAAAAACTGTTTCTTCTTCTGTTCTGATCTTTTCTGTAATATTCTAAACTATTTGGTTTATTTCTGGCTTTCTTTCAACATTTGCAGAAGTTCAGTGCCCAGCAACACTCAAAATGGTGATGCTCAGAAATTCTCAAGAACTTTACTTCAGGTTGCAAAGTTCTTATAAAAATGGAGATGATTGCATTACTGCACATCTATGTACAGTTCAGATTATCTGTATCTTGGGCCCTTGGTGTTTTTCAAACCATGGGCCCCCCACACACTTTTTTGGACCACTCAGAAATGTACAAACACATAAGAGTGGATTCACCTTCCTGATTGCTGCAAATGTATACTTACTTACAGGATTATTTTAAATAATATATGCTGCTAAATAAAACAAAATGTGTGCATTTATTTTAAACATGAGAGGACCTGAACATTTTCCAGCAATAAGTGAAACAAAATATACTAACCAATGGTATAAGCTACTAATTTCAGAACATTTTAATTGCAACGGACCATTTGAACTGCTGGGATTATAATGAACCAGTGTCTATACCCATAGATTAAAGCCACCTGATTGCAAATACTTCAAATGTCTAATTCTGATAAAAAAATATATCCAGTAAACATTTTGACTGGTTTTGTATAAATGTACACTAGTTCTTCCAAGCCAGACTAGTGATTGTTTAACTTGATCATGACAGTATGGCAGTTATTCACTTTTCTAGAGATCTCCATGCTGATCAATTATAGCCCCATTGCTGACTGCATGCACCGCATATGTCCATTCCTAACCCTATTTAAAATTAACCTAGACCAATAGAGGGGAAATCAGAAATTCACCCAGTGTCTGGTCCCTAGGTCTCATCAAACAGAGGCAGACAGTGATGTCCAAACTAACATACCCCCATATAACCTCTATAAACTTCCTAACTAACATATCCTTCCTAATAAAGGCCCATGATACATAGGGATACAATTGGGTTGGATTGCATAACTAGGATTATACAGGTCATGGTGGTCATTACCCTAGTACATAACTATGAACTATGAACCTATGAACCCTAAGCCCAGCAGTTAAATTCACATTGCTGTGTAGACCTCATCAGACTGTGATATAAACTGTACCGCCCCACCTTTTGAGACAAGAATCAGGGCAAAGCCAGAGCATAATGAGGTAAAATTCCAAAAACAGGGACAAATTTATTATATTGCTCTTAAATAGTTTATAAAAGTTGCTATAATAATATTTTTGCATTAGCATACCTTTTCTGAAGGATATTAAACCTGAAATGAAAATATTTGCCATTACTTAGTAACTACAATCGTCAGTCATTTACCAGAAAACCACAAATTTGATGAGGAACACAACAAAAACATGAGGCAAAACCAGGGATTTTCTGTGAAATGTGGGGTAGTTTCAACTTTGTTTTACATAAACAAGAGCTAAACAGTAAAGTATTACAAATTGCCAAACACATGTGTATAGAAGTCCTGGCTTTACAGGACTAGTACACACGTGGATACTAGTCCTGTAAATCCAGACTGTTTAAACTATGCAAACTGCATGGAAAAAGTTACTTTTATCTGCAGCCAGTCCCATTTGTTTCAGCTACAGATGCTTTGCTATGTGCACCATAAACATCTAGCTGCAGTAAAAAGAAAGGACACAGTGTGTACTTCAGCTTTGCTTCACACAAACAGTATCCCCACAATAAAGTATTCCTTTGTGACTTGTTTCACACAAAATATACCAGTTGTGCAAAGCCAGCCCAGATAACTGAGTACTTGACAACAGTCAGCAAACCTACATCCACAGACAACTCCCATATGCAGACCAACAATTGTAGCCAATCATTGTCAATATACATATCTCAGATGTTCAAACACAGTTAAAAATAATACAATATTTGCTGGTGACTTTAATTGCCCCACTATTAACTGGGAATCCTATACAACATCTAACGTACATGTATAGAGATTCCTGGATTTTGTAAACACAGACCCCTAGACCAGATAGTCAATACAGCAACCAGGGGTGCAACCATACTGGATCTGGTCCTCACTAATAGGTTCATAGGTTCATAGGTTGATACTAGGCTATCTGCCCTAGGGCATTTATAAGCCTAGCCAGAGTGTGTTTGGCATTCGCCACCCTTTTAGATTAGTTGACTGTGCCTCTGTATAGTAGGTCACAGAAGATAGCCCTTTTGAGGTTAGTTTACTGTGCCTCTGTCTAGTAGGGACACAGAAGAGATCCCAGGGGTAAACCTACGATCTCCCATCCACTCATCAAGATTTTTATTGAAGAGGGTCATTGAGGGACTCTGCCTAACATGGATTGGGATTTTGTTCCAGAGTGAGGGGAGCCTCTGGGATATGAATCTGTCCCTCCAGCATGTCCTATTTATTTCTGTACTGAGGTTTAAGTCCCTGGAGTGTGTAGCTCTAAGGGATTTGGATTTCCTGAGGTGGAGCATGTCCATTAATTCTGGGTTGGACATGGCTTTATACGTCAGGCACAGATCGCCTCTGAGTAGGCGATAAGCAACTGAGTAGAGCTGGAGTTTCTTTAGCCTAACTGCGTAGGGCATCTGTTTGAGTCCCTTGATCCTCTTGGTGAGGTACTTTTGGGGTCTTTCCATTTGCTGTAGGTGTCAGGTAAGGTACATCCCAAATGGGGCATTGTATTCAATTATGGGCCTGATGAGTGATGAGTAGAGGGGCACAATGAACTCTCTTGATCTAGATGTGAACCCTTTCGTGATAAGGTGGGCTATATAGAAGGTCTTTCTAACCACTTTGGCAACGTGATTGTCAAAGGAGAGACTGCTATCTACTTGGGTCCCCAAATCCCTAATTACCTCTTCCGTACTTAATGGATTACCACCTATGTGGTAATTTGTGGATACTTTGTTTTTCTCAAAGGGGATGACTATGCACTTTTTGGCATTTAGCTTTAGGCCATGGCTCTGGCACCAGTTATCATTCTCTGTGAGACCCTTTTGGAGGATGCTTGTGTCAGTCGGCGAGTCGATTATGGCACCTGGTTTGCAGTCATCTGCGAACTTGGTCAGCCATAGTCCTCCCGTGTTAGCCTGTACCTCAGAGAAATATATACCGCACAAGGGAGGTCCCAGGACTGAGCCTTGTGGGATGCCACTTGTAACTGGTTTAGAGACTGACATGGCACCTGCAATTCTGACCATGTGGGTTCTATCCCTGTGCCAGTTTGCAACCCATCTTGTGACATAGGGGTTGATATTTAAGCTGGTGAGCTTATTTATGATGCCCGAGTGGGGTATTGTGTCGAAGGCTTTTGCGAGGTCCAGGTAGGCTGTGTGGACTACCTCCCCTTCATCTATGGCCTTGGTGACTGTTTCAAAGAAGTCGACCAGGTTCAAGAAGCAAGATCTGCCCTTAACAAAGCTGAATTGGGTAGGATACAGTGTTTGGAGGTTCCCAATGTCTTTGTTTATGAGTTTCATGATGATACGCTCCATAGCTTTGCAGACCAGGCTAGTCAGGCTTATAGGGCGATAGTTTCCGGGATCCGTTGTGGCACCACCTTTGTGGAGTGGGACTACTGTTGCTGTACGCCATTCCTTGGGTACATATCCTGTAGTAAGGCTGAGATTGAACAGTAACTTTATGTGAGGGTTCAGTTCTTCTTGGAGTTCGTGTAAGACGCAGCCTAGGACACCGTCCGGTCTCACTGATGCTGTGTTTTTTGCTTTGGAGACGGCAGCTCTCACCTGTGCATCTGTGATGTCAGGGAGGCTACACTCTGTTGGGATAGACATTTGCTCTTTTGGGGGGGAAGGGGGGGGTTTGCACTGAACCTGTCTGCCAGGATGTTGGCAATGTCTGTGGGTTCAGTGTATTTTTTGTCATTTTGCCCTAACTCAGAGCATATCTGGGAGTTGCCACCCAGGATCCTGTCATAACTAAAGAAGGCCTTATGATTATCTTTAGCATATTGTGAAATTTTTCTTTTGAAGCTGGCCTTAGATGATTTTATGAGGGATCGTCGTTTCTTGCTAGTACTGATCAGAGATGCCTTCCCTTTTTGGGATTTTGCTCTATCATGTAGTAGCTTCCTCCTTCTGTTATATAGCTTATTTATGGCTGGGGTCCACCAAACAGGTCTCCTGCCTTTGGAGGACTGAGTCTTGGTTTTATTTGGGATAGCATGATCCATGCATTCCTGTAGGTGTCCATAGAATGCGTTTGTAAAGGATTCTGCGATTTGGGCTGTATTTTCCACTGGCCCGGGGGCTTTGAAGGATTCCACCTTGGTTTTGAGAAGTGTGAAGTTTGCTTTTGAGAAGTTCTTCATCATGGTTTCCTTGGCTGGGGGTGGGGATGGGATATGGATGTCCAGTGAGATTAATTTATGGTCAGATCTTACCAATGAGGGGTATACCTCTGGTATGAAACATAGAGTCCCCATGTTGGTGATGATCAGGTCCAATATGTTTTCCCTCTTGTGGGAGTGGTGACCAGTTGTTCCATAGCATTTGAGTTTATAAATTCTAGGAACCATTGAGTGAGAGTGTTGGGGCTTGAGTAGTGCTCCCAGTCTATGCTTGGGTAGTTGAAGTCACCCAATATAATGGTGTTTGGAGAGTCCTTCATATTCTCCAGTGTTCTCAGGAAAGCCGAGTGGGGTTCCTGAGTTTGGGAGGGTGGTCTGTAGCAGGCTACAAACTGAAAGGCAGTTTTGCCCACTGTTAGTTGCACATGGATGGTCACCGATGCTTCGTGCAGTGCCACTAACCTGGAGGTGTGGGTATCTTTAATGAATATGGATACTCCCCCTCCTTTGGGGTTCGGTCCGAGTTTTGGGGCCAAAAAGCATGGTATGAGGTTTAACCTGGTAGTGCTCTGGTGCTCTCGGGAGCCTTGAACCAGGTTTCTGTTGCTGCACAGATATCAATATTCTCCATACTGAGAAGAGCCTCGAGTGCATGCATCTTGAGGTATAGACTTCTGGCATTGAGCAGCATTACCCTTAGTTTCTTTTTCTTTGTGTTGTCTATGGAGGTGGGTTTGTCTCTTGAGCCTTGCCTAAAAAAAACACTATGAGGATGGCAAGAGCCTTAGCCGGTATTCGAAAACCCAGGAGTGACAGGTGCAAGCCGTCCCTAGTGAAGCAACGTGGCTTGTTGAGCATGTCATCCCAGGCTGACAGATACTGGATCCCCTTTGAATGGCACCAATACTTTAGCCAATTTTTAAAATTGATACTTTTGTCTTTATACTGTGGCATCATTCTTGGTGAGGGTAAGATGCTATTCAAGGTCAGGGTCATACCGGCCTGGACTACATGATCAGAGAGCTCCTCTATGTATCTTTTCATGTAGTCCAGGGAGGTACATCTCAGGTCATTCACACCAGCATGGACAATGACGGAGTAATATTTGCACTTGCTTTGGAGTGACCTGAATGCTTGTGTTATGTGGTGGATCTTGGCACCCAACAAGCAGCTTACAGTGACCTTCTCCTTGTTCAACCTGATGAGTGGGACATCCGTGTGTCTGACAATAGAGTCACCTATTACAAGTGTATTAGGTGTGTTCTTTAGCCTTAAGGGATGTGACTGTGTGGCACACTGACTTTGTGAGCTATGTGATACGTGGGTATTGTTGTGGGGTAGCGGTTGTTTGGATGTCTGCTTTGGAGGTCTCTGCTGCTTGGGCAGATTTTTATTTAGAGCCTCCGAGTATGTTTTGTGTGTTTATGTGTTTGGTTTTCTGTTGCAATAGGTCTATGTGAGACTGGATTTGTGGTGTGTGTAGTTACCTTCTCCTCCTGACTGACTGTGCCAGTACTGGGTTGAGAGAGCTCAGCCTCCAGTTTGGCTATATAGTTGCATCTCTCACATATATTTGAGCTTGTTGGGAGGAGGAGAGGATGGTCTGTGTACATAAGGCAGTTGTAACATTGCCTCAAGATTCCCAAATTCACCAGCTGGACTGGAGAGTAAACCTGAAACTGACTTTTGGACATGCCAGAATAGTATAAGGAACTACTTTTTGACTGATCAAAAAGGACAAATAGGGAACCAAGTACTTAAAGGGAGTATAAGAGGGTGTAGTGCTTTAGTTTATTAGTGCTTACTTATAAGATTACTTATACGAGCAACTGCAGGGCTTTAGAATGAAAATAGAGTGCTTACTTTGAGATTTAGAACAGTTCTAAGGGAAAAAGTAAAGATCAGACTTTGTGGAGCTGCGAATAGTTTAAACCCATTTAAGCGGCGCTGCCTGATGCTGCACTATGCGCAAAATCATGCAAAGCCACGCAAATGCGGGTTCTAAAGCAGGGAAACTGAAAGAGATAAGAATTGACCCAGAGCGGCCAATAAGCTACTAGTTTCAGGGCTGAGACCACTCCTCCAGGGACAGATAGGCTGCTCAAAGCTCTCCACTCTCACTGGTGAACAGAGAAGCTTCCTCCTATCCAAGTAAGGATATGGGCAACACAAGAAACTATACCACAGTCCGGAATTCAGCAAAACCTGAAATCTGGACTAATCTAGTTCAGCAAAGGCGGGAAAAGAGAATATTATTTTTGTTTTGGGAGATATATGGGATAATAAGGGAGAGTGCTGCACACCTCCTACTGTAATGCCTTCCCTGGTAAGGTCAGACCACAAAATGGTCTCCTTTGAAGTAAAAATAAAATCTGGACCCCCAGCTAAACCGGGTATATTCAGCAACTATTCTAAGGCTAACTTCTTGCTATTAAGCGAGAACCTGGCTAAATTTCAAGCCCCTATAAACCCTGAGAACACTTCTGCCTATGCAGAACTGTTCACAAAAACCCTATACAAGCATGTTAATAGCTGCATAGAGGTAGCTGTACCCACCAGGAAGAAGTACAGAACTAAATCAAAAAACAAGCCACCCTGGTGGAATCACAAAATCAGTTGGATGTATAACAGGAGGAAGAAAATCATGGCAAAAATTAGGAGGTGCAGCACCCAGTAGGATAAAAGCACTCTCATTAAACTAAACAAACAACTCAGAAGACAAATAAAGTCTACCCAAGCCAAATTTGAGGTAAGTTTGGCCTCCCAGGCCAAGGACATTCACAAAGCATTCTTTAGCTATGTCCACAGCCTCAAAAGCAATACAGAATTGTATGCAGAGCTCATTGTAAATGGAGCCACCTATACTGAGCCAGAAGATATAGCAAACCGGATAAATTCGGTTCCAACTTTAATCCTCTCTCCCCCTCAACCTTCACTCAGGAAATTTCAAACATAACTCCCCCTACTATCACTAGGGAACAGGTCCTTAATACTCTCTCTAATATCAAGAACACTGCATCAATGGGCCCAGACAATATCTTAGGATGCCTTCTAAATAGCATGAAACATGACCTATCAGGGCCTCTGGAATTACTATTTAACTGTAGCCTCCAAACAGGCTTCATGCCTCATGAATGGAGAAAGGCAACAGTCATCCCTCTGCATAAAAGTGGACCATCTACAGACCCTGGAAACTACAGACCCATAAGTCTCACTAGTCTTATATGTAAAGCCATGGAAAGAATTATCATGGAGATGACCAATAGAGATATAGTAAACTTCCAGACACTGGACCAAATCCAGTTTGGTTTTGTCAAGGGCAGATTATGCCTACTCAACCTGGTGGACTTCTTTGAGAAGGTCACCAGAGCAATGGATGAGGGCAAAATCATTCACACTGCCTACCTCGACCTGGCCAAGGCATTTGACACAATACCCCACTTGGCCATTGTTGACAAACTCAGGAGGTTTGGTACAAACCTGTTTGTCACCCGGTGGATAGCCAACTGGCTCACAGACAGGACCCAGGCAGTTAGAAGTGGAGAGTCCACCTCTACAAAGAGGGTCTATTTTACATATTCGAACGCTTAAATGTTCGAATCACTAAAGATCAAACTTTAGTGATCAAACATTTAAATGTTCGAATATATTAAAAAAAACTAAACAAAAAAATGTAAAACTAAAGGGTGTAAGCAGGGGGGGCAAGCCCCCCTGCACCCCCCACACTCCCCCGCTGCTTAAATATACCAACTCCAAGATCGCGCTACAGTGTAAGAAATGGGAAATATTCCATTTTCGCACTGTAGCACACTGAAGTACGATCTTGAAGTTGGTATATTTAAGTAGCAGGGGGTGTGGGGGTGCAGGTGTGCTTGCCCCCCTGCTTAAACCCTTCAGTTTTACTTTTTTTTCTTTTAAATATTAATTTTTAATATATTCAAACATTTAAATGTTCGATCACTAAAGTTCAATCTTTAGTGATTCGAACATTTAAGCATTCAAATATAGAAAATAGACCCTACAAAGAGGCCATTCACAAGTGCAGTCACTCAGGGATCATTCCATGGACCACTCTTTTTTGGTATTTACTTCTCAGAAGTCAAGGTCAGTGTCAGTTGTCTTTGGCTGACTAAATTTGCAGATGATTGCAAATTAGGAGCTGTCATTGAATCTCACACTGACACAAATGTTCTTTAGGAGGGACTGACACAGACAAACAATTGGTGTTAGAGTCAGGGACTACAACTAAATGCCAAGAAATGTATAATAGTTTCCATTGGGAAGTAATCCATCCCTGGTAACTATCACATTAACAACACAACCCTTAGAGCTGACCCAGTAGTCAGGGACTTAGGCACACACATTGATAGTAATCTAGCCTTTGATCATCATTGTCTACAGTGGTGAGGAAATCACTCTATGTTGCACAACTTATAAACATAAGTATGACATCTAAGTCCAAGGAAGTCATTGTTCCACTGTATTCAGCATTCATCAGACCTATCATTGAGTACAATGCCTCCTTTGGTATGTACCTAACCAGGCATGTCCAACAACGGGAACATACACAGAGGTTCCTCACTAAAAGAATACAGGGCATAAGTAATATGTCCTATGCAGACCACCTTAGGGGTCTATTCCTGTACTCTGTCTCCTACAGGCTTTTGAGAGGAGATCTATGCCTGGCATACAAGGCATTGTCAGACCCCACTCTGATGGATCTCCTGCATATCCACAAAGCAAACAGTAGCAGAATTACCCATTCCAAAGACTTAAACCTTGTCTGTGATATAAATTAGACCTACTGGAGAGATAGGTATGTATAACAGAGACCACCCCATCTATGGAACAGGCTCCTCATCCATGTGAAGCAGAGTTCCTCCCTAATTCAATTCAAGTGTAACTTGGACAGTTGGATGGGAAACCGGAAATTCATCCCTTGTTTGGCACCTATGTCTCTGATGCAAACAGGTAGACTGTAAATGGTTCATCTCCCAGGCCCATGCTTATACTTATCAAGGGTATCAGAACTTGTCAGAGATTTGGGAAGCACGGCTAGGCTTAAAAAGGCCCTTGTGGTCATTAGCCTAGTAAACACCTATGAAACTATATGCTTAGCCAATTAATTATAACTCTATTTCACACAAACACGCAGTGCTTTTGTCTCAACTGACGGATAAAATCTGGTCACCTGCCAGAATTTAAAGAAAAATACTTTCTAAATCCAACTGCTTATGATACTATGATCTATGTCTGCTCTTTCATAATGGGGACTTGTAACTTTCCACTATTCCATTTAATATTGTGGCCTTTCTGCTTGTTACTGCCCAAATGAATTATAGAAAGGCAATGAGCTAAAATCTGTAGCAGATAGGATTTAAATGAGTATTTTTTTTATTTATTTTAAAATGTTCTTGACTAAAATATGCATACATAATTAAATAAATTATTCCAAGCTGAATAGTATCACTATCCCATGCTTTGAATGAACAGATATGAGTCACATAGAATGTGCAGAGGTAGGATGGAAATACTCATGTTGTCTATGACATTTAAAGGCACAGTAACTGTGTGTGTATATTTCAATTCTGTACTATTTACAAGTTGCAGTGTGTACCTTTGAGCATGATCCAGCTTGGATTTGGAGAGAGTTGCCCACAGGAAGCATCAGCTCTTTAGACACACTCCATCTCATTTTTCATTTGCATTTATAACAGCTCATTCTTTTCACTCTGCTGACTATACACATGCATCAGATGTCCATCTGTAATAATAATAATAGTCACAGTAATTTATTTCAGTTTGATTTATGCAATACACACACTAACACTGCCAAGCCAGATCAACAATTGTTTAACTGTAATCAAACAACAGCAGGGCTCAGTCAGTTTTATCCAAAAATTGCCTTGGGTTGGCAGCATGGCCTAATGGTTAAGGTGTTTGCCTTACAAACACCATGTACAGGGTTTGAGTCTCACAGGGGATAATTGGCTAGGCTAAAAAAAGCTCACAAGGGCAGTTAGCCTAGTACTAATCTATGAACGTATTTGCCAACTGCAGCAACTTCATTGACTGAATGTGCCTCTGGTGTCAGAATATGATAAATGAATGAATTTGCACATAAAATAATGGCTATTGTAAAGTATTTAATTTTGTCACTGTAATGCCTTTCAGATCTGGAGGAGGACCTGTCCAACACATTGTCTATCACAACAGTAAAATCTTCCATCAAAAGCATTATGAGGGTCTGCAGACTATATGCTTGAAATTTACAGAAGAAGATGTTGGAAATCCTATAATGAATTTGGACAATGCACTGTCACTAATACAAATATGCTCTGTAGTGTATCTGCTCTGGCAATAAACCATTTCCTCTCTGCATCAGTCATATGCTGTACCAGAGACCAACCTAAATGTTGATTGTGCTCTTCTGGAAGATTTAAATAAACATTTAGAGAAATATCTAGATACAGATTCTCTAAGCACTTTGAGTGACTTACAATTCCTGGCAGAAAACAATATTGTTATGCTTGCTGAAAAACAAACCACACAAGACATACCTTTTAATAGGTGTGTTTTTCACAGAGAAGTAAGTAATTCAAATGCTTGCACAGCAAGTAAATAGCCCCAAGAGCAATATACAGGTAACATAAACAAGTAACAATAAACAGATAAAAAAATAATTGAATGACTAAGCAAAGGTACTTATTAAACAGGGCAACAGCAACATCTACAAATAAGCTAGTTTACCTTTTGGCAGTTGTAATTCATAGGTAATCCAACACACAACATCCCTGAAGCAGCTAAGCTAACCCAACCAGCTTGTGACAAGACTTACCTCCCCAAGATAATACAGACTGATATCCAAGATGTCCAAGAAAATGGTATTCTTGTAAAGTACTTCATAGTTTTAATGTTAGGGACTTCTTTGGCTTACTGCCCTCACCTCCTGTACTCTTGAGAATGGATCCTGATATGTTGCTGTCTCTATTCAAATCAGAGCCAGCTGATAGACTGTCTATTACTGAAAACAAATTATTCTCAGAAAAAGGAGCTATATCCATTTCTGATCCACACTGGCTCTCCAAGGGACTGAAGGAAATGTTGGTGTGCACTGCATGCAACTAATCAACTATCAGTGTGTAGGCCTTTAAGCCATGAGTAGGGGGCACTTACCTCAAATCATGGATGTTCTACCCTTATGGCACTGCTGGTAGTATATGGTTATATCTTTGTGCTATAGTAATAGCTGCAAACTTCCCAGGTACAGTGCTGACCTTAAATTTTGCAGCACTCTCCATATATAACTAATATAAAGAAAGAAAAGCTGGATTTCTCTTCTCCAAAAGTGGCACAGATGATGAAGGTGAAGGTAACTTACTCAGGTATTAATTATCATGGACACGTAAGAGTAGATGCTGATGCAGGAACAAAAAGCTGAATCTAATGTCTCCAGTATTCTAGATGGTGACTTCCATTTCATGACTAGTGACGCTCAGTAAACCTACAACTTTTTCCTGGGACCACAACAACTTTTTAGTACTTGAAAAGAAAAGCAAAAAAAAAAAAAAAAAACAAGCCAAAAAACTGAGTATTACCAATTATTTTAATCAGCAATTTAGCCATCAAGTGCAGCGCTTTTGAGCCATTTTCTCTAAGCTCAAAGGTGTGTTTGTTAACTGATTATCTGATCTGATTTCAGTTTTTGGTAGGTGTATGGGTCTGAGAATTAATTTCAACCATGACACAGGCCAAAAGGTGGATTAATACCGGCAGTGTCATATGCAGTAAACCACTCAATGTTATTAATATCTTACATTTTACATGGTAGTAATAATTTCATCAATGATATCAACAAAAAGAAATACAATATTTACAGTGATATTTACAGTTGAGTATAATATTGTTATAGCAATGGATCTAACAATTATTTCAACAAGAATAAAAAAACAGAGTTCATAATTTCAAAAGACATTACAGTGCAAAAGGAAAGATGTGTACAGATAAATCCCAGATTCAGAGTTGGAACTTCAGTATGATATTACAGTAGTCATGATATGCATATAATGTTTTCTATTTGCAAACATCATATTTTACATAAAGATCTTTAATCATAATTAAATGCGATGTGAAGCTGTATACAGATATATTCAATAGCTTATGTAAGAATGTCTTGCAAGCCATTATTTCTAAAGCAGTGCCATTTTGCTAATTTTATTTAAACAGATAAGCAAATGGTTTCTAAAGACAGTATAATTAGCTTCAATTCTGAAGCTCTCTGATAAGCTTTTCATACCTGTTCTTGAAAGAAATGGTGATTTATGCAATGAGAAATCTTTGTTAACATAGGTTCTTTGGCTTATAAGGGTTTCTTAAGCTGTGTCTTAGAGCTATGTCCCCTTCTTTCATACTGAAAAAAGTGATTTTTGTTATTCTGCTGATTCTTGCAGTTCTTATTGAAGACAAATAGCTAATATGGGATAAAGTCACAGAGGCACAGCATCTGTTGCATGATATTCTCCTGACTGAACAGTTTTAATACAGGGAGGAGATATTTTTTGGCAGACACTGTTGGTATATACAAAGAAATACATTTTTCAGGCATTTTGAAGTTGTTGTGCATAGGCAATTATGTCATGCCTAAGAACAGCCAAGAATGGATTTATTTTTTTCTTCTCCTATAAAAAGAATGTGATGTACATAAATAATTTAAAGCAGTGCTGTCTGAAAGGTATTAAAATTAAAGGAAGTGAAGTCCATGTTTCTATGTTTAGAAGTATCTGAGCATGCACGGTTGCTCAGCAACTGCATAGGTAAATGGAATAACTAGTTATTAATAATAAATATGTCAAATAAATTTGTACTAATATGATCATTTAACACTTTTGTTACCCCTGAGATATAATGGAGCAAAAGGCTGTGTAAGTACATATCATCTGAGAACCTGAGAGTGGGATACTTCTGCACTGCCCTGTGATTTTTTTTTTAATTTCTTTTTATTTCTGAATTCGATGCCATAAAATACTTTTCAGTATAGTTACATCACTTGCAGAATTAGTTAAGACTGTTTGATTTCCGTTATGTCTGCTATACAATATTTTGTCAGAGTGCATGTTACTTATTTTTTTTTTTAATTCTAGTGTTGACTTTGGATAAATATGAAACATGTAAAAATCTTTGTTTCACAAGTGCTTTCTTGTTTTCCATGTTTGCTTAAAGACATCCTTGTCTTTCTGAATATCAGTTGTGCCATTTTAAAGATATTCTAAAATTATTTATTTTTTCTTTCTTTCTTTAATTGAATGTTGTGTATGTAAAGAACCATTCTACACAATGCTTATCATGCCTATCTTCTGATGATTGTTATTTCATGTACCTGTAAAGATCCATACTTTTCTGATATTTTCCGTTTCATAAGTCTATTTACATCGCCCTTCCTCTAGCATATAAACCATCCCATCTAAATTTGCATACAATTTTTTAGCTTAAAAGCATTAAGACACAGATGAAATGTTTATAGTGACAGTGATTATAGGTGTATTAAGGTGAATAAGATGAAAGTGACATGGTTGTTCAAAGAATATGTAAAGACTGTAGTACATGCATCTTTTTCAAATACCCAACAGTCAGCACATTTTGAGACTTAAATACATTTTCCTACTACTTTTCAAGGCAGTCTTGGAATATTTAATCTGATAGTACACAAAAATGCTGGCTGGTTAAAGTGCTTTGTGTCTCTTTATTTCTTCTTTCGACTTTTCCCAGTTAGGGGTCGCCACAGCGGATCACCTGTCTGCTCATGATTGGCAGTGGAGTTTTACAGTGTTGAGTTGCAAGCCCGGCACCCAACCTTCCACAGAAGGCACAGACATGCACACACTCACACCTAGGGCCAATTTAGAGTGTCCAATCCACCTACAGCATGTCTTTGGGGATGTGGGAGGAAACTGGAGCACCTGGAGGGAACCCACATGACCACAGGGAGGACATGCAGACTCCACACAGAAGGCACCCCAACCGAGGATCGAACCAGAGAACCTCTTGCTATGAGGAGGCAATGCTAACTGCTGCACCACCGTGGCTGCCCCACTTTGTGTCTCTTTACTAATGCTTGCTAACTCCAACCCTAACCCTACACCTGCCCTTAACCACAGTCTTATACCTTACCATAGGAAAAAAACTTCCCATGATACTGCCATTACACACACACACACACACACACACACACACACACACACACACACACACACACACACACACACACACACACACACACATACACACACACACACACACACACACACACACACACATTGGCAAAATGCTTGTTATATCCTAAAGTTTCAGCATTAAAATCCCGAATTCACACTTACTGTACCCACATGCATTTAATAATCTTTCTTTCAACATCTGCAACTTTCAAGAATTATAACACCTGGCAGGTTTCCTAAGCTGTTCACTTTGTCAAACAACTAATGATTCAATAGGATAAATGGCATACATATATACATACGATCTAACTGCATATTTGCTGTGATAAGTATTATGGTTGAATAGTACTACAGTACAAAAGCATGAAAATAAGGCCTGCTTTAGCTTTGGCCTTGAACAAATGGCAGAGGATACAATAATTATTAGAATCAAGGAAGCCTAAAAACATCCAAACAGATTGCTCTCACCTTGAGTTACCTAGCAACCTAGTAAATAGTCATCCCTGGCAAAGTGAAAAAGAAGCAAACTGTTTTGAAACATTACATTTAAATGTCCTCCAGTTATAATCCACACCCAATTCAGGGTAGAAAAATAACAAGAAAGAACACAGACTGACCATGTTGACCTGATTTATTAAAGCCACAGTGCACAGGGGAGCAGTATTATCTAATGCCAAAGGCAGTAGTGGCTTGAAAGTCAGCAGTCATTATAGTGACCTATGACATACCTTTTAACTGTCCCTGATTTAGCCTTAAAGATTTGCTCTGTTCTTCATAAACTTTTGATTTTCTGTTAAATCACCAGCTATTAGAGTCAGGCAATAATGGAAGACATGTGTTTCATGCTTTTTATTGTTTAGGAAATGCATGTTGGTGCAAAGCATGATGTTCTATTAACTTTTTAAGTTAATTAACTTAATATTTAAAACTTGTCCTTGGTTTTTGCTCTTTGTTCCACCCATTATATTTGGCTTTGTCCAGAATTCTTTAGCAAAGAGCTTAAGCAGTATGACCTGATATGTGGATGTGAGCATCAATCACTTCTATCTTCTCAGTGACTTCATCACTCACACCTGATCAGTGATACCTTATGTAAGGCACTTTTCTTCCTGTGAAACTGCAGTTCCTGCATCATTTGGTATGGTTTGTTCATTGCACATGACATGTAAGCACTGGTTGTATCTGAAATTTTACCATCCTATATCAAAATATTATCCATCAGTGTAGTTCAGTGCTCCAATTCTATGTATGAACTGCTGAAGAGCTTTATCCTGCACTCCAGGATTGATTCTCCCATCATTTGTCTGTTAAGTGACTCTGTGCACAACACTTAATGAAACAATGCTCCTTGGTCACTCAAAAAACTAATGTGTGCCTAGTAGCTTTATTTGTTTAATAGTAAATAAATAAATGAAATACTCTCATGGCAACAACTTTTACTTAGGCTCTGAATTACAGCAAATGTACTACTTAGCCTGACATGGAAGAGTTTGTAGCTTTTGGAGATAGCTTTACTCACATGGGCAAGTCTATATCTCTAAAACAGTCAGAGTCATACAGTGAATAGACAGCTGTTTAATGTGCAAAACACAGTAGACTGGTGAGAACTGATTGATTCCTATGCTTAACATACTAGGACTTTGAATTAGAGTAAGTATGGCTGTGCCATCAGACATCTTCTGAGTGGACTGAGAAGAATGCTATGGCTTCATTTGTTACTGGTGTGACTAAACATGTTGGACTTTTACTGACAAGGTCTGGTTTGCTAATTAAGTGTCTATATGTTCTCTGGTCTGTACTATAAAAATTGTTTACCACTGCACATGATGCATTCCTAGTTCCTTTGCCTCAGCTATTATGTGAGGCATATGCCTTCTTGTGGGTGTGTAAAGAAGATGAGAAACCAGTGACAATTTTGACTTGCACCTGCCAGACATGTAGCCTTTTGAGTGATACCTGTCACATCCACTCGCCCATCCTCAAATTGCTTTTTCATTCACTATAGGAAATGCTTGTCATACAGAAGCTAAGTTAGCCCTATTTTGGCAAATTGAAAAGGTAGAGGTCTTTGAACTCCTGATAAAATTGCTCCAATTTCTGAAATTCTGCAGGTCTTTCAGTAATAGCTCTCAACTGTACAGATTTTTGAAGGGTGACCCTAATTTGTTCTTAAACTTTTGCACTGTCCATCCTTGAATTTATAATTATTTTGAGAAGGCCAGAGTACCCTCATTAAAAAGTGTCCCAAATTTGTGAGTTTTTCCCTAATTAATTTTTGCTTTATACGTAACTCTGGAGGTATGGAACTTCCAGTTTCTTACTCTTATTCTCCAGTTCTTTAACTGAGAGAAGTCCGCACCCCCCACAGATAAATTGACTTTCACTGCACAGACCAATTTGTCAGTGGATAGCAGAAGCTGGAAATCATTTTATTTTTTAATCCTTCAAATGCCTAACATTTCATCTGATATAATTTTCTTTACGACATTGAGATGTCTTTTAAAAGTTTTGATATCATTTACTTTTGCCATAGCAGTAGTATTCATGTCTGAACTGTAGGGTTTTGTACTACATGGCATGGAAAATGAATGCTAGCAGAAACAAGGCCTCTGGAAATAGCATAAGAAGAAAATGACCCCCAGGAAATAAAAGGAGAGAGTTATTTCCTTCTTTACTGGTTGCATCATCTACCTCCTGGATGCATGCAGTAATTTTTTTTTTTTTGCATCAAACAAATGCACCTTGATGATTTAGGTGGCATTTACACATTGTCTCTAATTATGTGACAGCTGTATGCACTGATGATTGCATATGTGCATTAAATGATAGAGTAACTCTACCAGCGTTTTTTAATTTCACTATCATTACACCTCACTAAATCAGAAGATGACAGCTGCAGTAGCAGTCTCTCATGTTGAGGCAGACATAAGCACCACTGTTTTTGCTGTTAATGTGGAACATCAATTTTAATGATATTTCAGCCTGTTTTTCCCCATTACGTCTTTCATAATGTGTTGCAGTTTACTCACCATGGGAACTGTACTCTTTAATTACCTCTCCACACAGCTATTTATTTTGTTGCCCTTTTTCTTCCCTGCAATATTAAATTGTGCCCTGCACTCTTGTCCTATTGCCTTCTGACTAACCTGACTTCTACCCTTTTTGCACCTGTTTTTTTCCCCTAATCGCATGGCCCTTGCTGATTTCTACTCTTGTGTCATAACAATGTAAAATGCTTTTCTTGGGCTATGCTATAATTCTGTGGCAATTATTTTTATTTTATTTTTCCTCCTGGGCTGTGTCCGCTACTGGCCTGTTTTGATCAGTGCAGTATCTCAGTAAACAAATCTAAAAAATAAAATAAATACTTCGTAGCCCTTATTATTAGCACCGTCAAGTTCACTGAGTGGTAGTCCTCCACAGTATGCTCAACAAGCTACCTTAATACACTCTATGTACTTATTAGTTTTAAAGGTCTTGTTATTGTAAGGGTAACTTATGTAAGAAAGGTCTGCACGGTATAATCAAATGTATTTAGTATGCTTCTAAACTATGATTATATTCTTGCATTAGTCTTGAAATTAACTTCAAGCATTGCTTCAAACAACTTTTCAGAATGGTTCATTAAAGTATTCAATAACTTGCTTCATAAAACCTCATATATTACACCTTCCAGTAGATACAAGTTCTGAATGCAAATAACACTCTGCACTTGTCACATAAACTTTTACAAGATGTATACTGTGAATAATTTTCATAATGTCTTCACAGAAGACATCATATAACTTCACAGAAGAACTCTGATGGTGGCTTTAAGCAGATTTTGCTGGTTATTAATTTGTACTGTTTTTTATGAGCTGTCTTGGGTTTCGGCTTTAATAAATGATGATGGTACCCAAAGTCCTTATTCGGTTAACATTCTGCAGATAAATAAACAAAATATGACTTTTATCAAGGATAGCAATTGAACAGCATACATTCACATTAAACCTTGCACTTTTTTGGTTATAATCATGTTTGTGTCTGTTGCAGTCTCACATGCAAATATACCTTCTGCTGAACCTTTCACTATCTGGGAACAAATGAAAAGCATTTACATTTCTAGCAGATACAAATATTAATACTTTTTCTCTCATACTTTTTGGGTTTCAATTAAAGGTGCAGGTGCCAAATTAATGCCATATGTGTTCATTGTTCAGAGGTTCTAATTTCTACCCTTTGGACTTATTTTATACTTTTGACAGAACCCATTTTGCCCATATGTTATTTTGAAATCAAACATTTTTTGCCAGTGTTATTAATAGTCAGATCTACCTTATATGCATACCTTGAATTTGCTCAGAAATGGTATAATCTTAGTACAAATGTGCATTATCTTTGTTTCCAGTAATTTTGTTTAAATTTGAATGGATATGTATAACTGTATTATCTGAATTATCTTACTTTAAACCAGAGTTCATGCATAAAAATGAAAAAAATCTAGTTAGCAGTCATTTAGAGATGAGAAGAAAGACTTTTTATTTAAAGGTATGATATATTTTTTGAACGTTGAATGCCTTACACATATTAATAAGTCAAATGAGCCTCTCTCTGTGTAAGTGCCCAAATATCTTAAAAAATATATTTCATAATATATACTTTTGTAAACATATATTTCGTAAAATATACTTTTAAGGAATATGATTTGTAACTGGGACAATTTAAGGTCAGAAGGATTTCAAAACATTTATTTTTTCTGAAATCAAAACAGCAAAGCAAATAAATGCATGATTTAGCCACAGTACCACCTTGACAAGAGAAAACTGTTTACCTGTTTCATTTTGATCTCATGTTATTTCTTGCACAGTAATCTAGAAACGGGTAGTATAACCACTCAATTGTTCTACTGTGGCATGAACTCTCTTTACCCGATTCTGCTGATTTTCATTCAGATAACAGAGGGATGGGAGAGGGGATAAAATTCAGTTTGTTTTTATTTTATTTTAATTTGTTGACCTGAAAAATCTGACTGGATATTATAGCCACTTTTCAGAGGAGACCCATGAAGAAAAACACCACAGTACATATTTTAGAACCTAAAATATTCCAAATGAACAAAGTATATAGATATCTTGGATGATAGATCAAAATATACAAAAACATCTGCATTTTACATTCAAGTAAGTATGAAAGACAGTATACAATCACAATAAAAATGTGCATACTCTATGCAGTATTTTCAAAAATTCATTCAGAAATTGACACATTGAATTCCAAAGATACAGATACATGTACATGATGACTTCATGTATAGGTAGAAATAAAATACTGACTTCAAGTTTTGACTCTGTGATGTGAAGGAGAGATAGACCAAAGGTGGATGAGTAATGTTAGCATTAGTGATCCAGGAGAAAATGAGAGTCAGAAAACTTTGGAACATTAGTGCGAGTGGAAGTATTAGGGTGTTATTTAGCCTGTTTTGTGGGAGGAACACAGGCATGGTGTCATTAACTGCTGTTTTAACTGAGTCTTAAAGGATTTGACATTTTGTATCTGTCTTATAACCAGGCTGAAGTAATTCTGAGATGCATGAAGAGTAAAGTGAGTCCCTAGTGGTGTTGTGTGACACTGTAACTAATACTAACATCTTGTCCTCTGAGCAGAGTGTTCTCTTAGGGCAGTAGTATTGCAGGAAGAGTAAAGTGAGTCCCCAGTGGTGTTGTATGGAATTTTAACTAATACTAACATCTTGTCCTCTGAGCAGAGTGTTCTATTAGGGCAGTAGTATTGCAGGAAGAGTAAAGTGAATCCCCAGTGGTGTTGTATGGAATTTTAACTAATACTAGCATCTTGTCCTCTGAGCAGAGTGTTCTCTTAGGGCAGTATTGCAGGACTTGTTTTAGACTTCCAGATTTTTCTGGTTTGTAGATACTTTGTTATGAATGGTAGTCAGATGAGAGAGGTTTAGAGAGTGTGGTAGATAAGAGTACTGTATTTGCTTTAGAGCCACACAGTGGTGAGTTTTCTATGTTATATTAGTGGCAATTTTCATTACTTTGTTGTAGCTTTACTCCACTAAGTTGGTCTGTGTTATTTTTGTTTAATGAAAATGGAGTCTGCATAGAGGACGTTATGTAGAAGGGTGAGTCAATGCAATTTACTTTCTTATACTATCAGTCTGGTAAGGTTTTATTCTGCCAGTGTTTAGTTATATTTTCATTGCATCTTTTACATGATAATCAAAAGTGAAGTGTTTATAGATATTCCAAGATAAATGTGTTTCATGGGTTCAGAGGTTCATGGGCAATTACTAGGCTAATGACCCTAAAGGACCTTTTTAAGAGTAGCCATGCTTCCCAAATATATTTGACAGGTTTTGTTATCACTTATTTTGGGTGATCAAGCATTTACAAGCTTCCTGTTTCTAACAGGGACAGAAGTGGTAGACAAGGAGTACATTTATGACTCCCCATCCAGTGATACAGGTTGCACTTGAATAAGTTCAGGAGGGAACGCTGCTTCACATGGATGGCAAGCCTATTCTAGAGAAGGTGTGGTCTCAGAGACACATACCTGCCTCACTGACATGTCTTATTTATGTTGCTGACAAGATTTTAGTTACTAGATTGGGTGTTTATCATGGCATTTGTTTTGCAGATGTGTAACGGGTCCATAAGGCTGGATTAGAGCATGATTTGAAGGCCAGGTATAGATTACCACCCAGAAGTCTGTAGAAGACTGAGTGAAAGGATAAGGCTTTGAGGCAGTCCACATAGGACATGTTGCCAATACCATACATTCTTTTGGTGAGGAACCTCTGTGGATGCTCCAGTTGTTGCATATGCTTGGTCAGGTAAATACTATAGTTGGGTCTACTTCAGATCATCAAAATCCCAGATCATTGAAGACCACGTCGTCGAGACAAAAATAACAAAAACCCATTTCAGTGAAAGACTGAAGCAACAAAGATCTTGCCAGGGTAAGTAATCACTCATTCCAAAAAGTCACAAAACCTAAACAGCACCATCCCTAACTCACCCAAGTTCCCCCCACACCCCCAAATGTGTGAGGCTGCTCCCATCACACCCCCCCTAGCCAAATATACCAACTCCAAGATGGCACTACAGTTGGGAAAAGGCCAAAGATCACCTTGCCAGCCAACAGGTTACTTACCCTGCAAAGATCTTTGTTGCCTCCATTCTTTCACCAAAATGGCTTTTCATTATGTTTGTCTCGACAGTATGGGCTTCGATGATCTGGGGTTTTGATGACCTGAAGGTGAACCCCATAGGGGTATTGTACTAAGTGAATGGTCTAATGAGGGCTGAGTATAATAGGGCAATGATATCTTTGCACCTAGATGCCATACCTTTGCTTATAAGCTGCACAACATAAAATGTTTTCCTTACTACAGCAGACACATAATGGTCAAAGGCCATGTTACTGTCTACATGCATTATTCCCAAATCCCTCACCACAGAGTCAGATCATAGGGGTGTATTATCAATGTAGCAATTTCCACAGATGGTTGTCTTTCTGAAAGATATTATTATGCATTTTGTGGCACTATGTGTCAGACCATGGCTCTGCTACCAGTTATGAGACTACATCAGGTATTCTTGGAGAATGTCTGTGTTTTGGGGGATTCTATGACTGTACCGAGTTTGCAATCATCTGCAAACTTAATCAGCTGGAAGCCACTGATGTTGGCCTTGACATCAGATAAATAGATACCAAAAAAGAGCAACCCTCAGCACTGATATCTGGAGGACTCAGCTATTGACTGGCCTTTTTGTGGAGGTAGACTCACCTATCCTGACTTCTTGTGCCCTATCTGTGAGCCAGCTGGTTATCCAATGGGTGATGTACAAGTTTATACCTAAGTTTGTGAACTTGTATACAATGTCTGAGTGAAAAGTTGCATCAAATGCTTTGACCAAGTCAAGGTAGGCAATATGCATTATTTTACCCTCATCCGCAGGCTAAGTAGGCATGACCTGCCCTTGACAAAATCAGACTGGGTTGGATCCAATGTCTGAAAGCTTCCTATGTCATTATTTATCATATCCATGATTATTCTTTCCATGGTCTTACATATGAGACTATTCAAGTTTATGGATGGCAGTTTCCTGGGTCCATGAATGGGTCTTCCTTGTGCAAAGGGATACCAGTTGCAGTACTCCATTTACTTGGTATGGAGCCTGTTTGAAGGCTACAACTGACTACTGCTTCTAGTTCATGCTATTAAGTAGGCATCCTGGGATGTTATCATAGTCCAGTGATGCAGTGTTTTTGGCGCTGGAGAAGGCATTGCGGACCACTCCCTAGTGATAGCTGAGGGAGCTGTAGTTGGAGGTATTTCTTGAGAGATGTCATGAGGAGAAAGTGGGGTAAAATTGGAGATGAATTTATTGGATCTAAATTTGCTATATCCTCCAGCTCAATACAGATACCTCCAGTTACAATTAGTTTGGCACATTGTTATGTATTACCTTTGAGATTTCTAACATGAATAAAGAATGCCTTGTGGTTGTCCTTAGCTTGGAATGCTACGTTTACCTCAAATTTTGGTTTGTTGGACTTAATTAGTCCCCTAAGTTTTATATTTAGTTTGAGGGGGAGTTCTTACTGCTGGGTATTGCATTTCCTATTTTTGGCCATGCCTTTCTTCCTTTTGTTATACAACCTGTAAATGCTGAGATTCCTGCAGAATGGCTTGTTTGTTTTTTTTTTTTTTTAGTTTGTCTTGTGCTTATTTTGGGTAGGTACCACTGCCTTTATGCAAATGTATACCTGATTAGAAAGGGATTTTGTGAACATCTCCACATAGTGTTCCCTGGATTTAGGGGTCTTGAAATTTTGTCAGGGTGCCCGTTTAAACATAGAAAGTTTGCCTTAGACTAATTCCTGAAAGTTACAGGGTTACCTATCCAGTCATCTAGTTTAGGTTTAAAGGAAGAGAGTGTCACACTGCTTAACATACAGAGGAAGTTTATTCCAGAGATTTGGGTGGTGATGGGTAATAAAACGATCCCTACATCATGTTTTATTTATCTGTCGGTGAAGATTTAGGTCCCTGGTTCTGCAACAGATGGATATATTGGGCTTGTGAAGAAACAGGTGGTCCAGAACAATCAGATATCTAATAGCACTGTAAGCAAAACAGAAATCTCCCCTTCAAAGGTCTATAAGACATTGAATAAGAGGATATAGCTTCCAACCTCTCTTGACAGCTCAGGGATTTTAGACCTATGATCTTTCTGATTAAGAACATCTGGGGTCTTTATAGTTATTTGCTATGTTTAGTGAGGTACACCCCAAAGGGGAAGTTATGCCCAATAATAAGACTGATCAATGCTGGGTATAAGGGAGTGATTACCTCTTTAGATTTTGATGATATTCCTTTTGACAATTAGTTGGCTAAATAAAAGGATTTCCTGACAACTCTTCGTAAATGATGGTCTAAAGAGAGGAAGCTATCAACTCAAATACCTAAGTCCTGAACTAAGTTTTTGTTTTATAGAGGTCTCACTGGTGAATTTGGCATTACATTTGTTCAAAGGAATATTGGCAATGTCAACTTGTCAGAACAGGAGGCCTCATTCTGCTGCATTTTTAACGCATTCTCCATCTGAGCAATGTAGGGTATTTTTTTAAGTTTTTTTAACATTGATAAAGAAAGATTTATAATTATCTTTGGTTTAAGAGCCCAACCTAAGTTCATTGGCTCCTTTAGTGGTCCTGACAGTATTCTTCATTTCTTTTGTAATGGTTTTGAATTTACTAAATCATTTCAGGAGTGTCTTTCTTGTGTTGTAGAGTTTATTAATGGTGGGGCACAGCCTATGTGGTTTATTTTTGAATTTCTTTTGATACTTGGTTCTGGTAAGGGCTACTAGTTCTACACATTTTTTCTAAATGGATGCAGAATTCATTAGTGAAGCTTGCTGCTGTGTTAGGGTTTCTGGAAGTGCAGTCATAAAGTTTGATATTTCATCACATAGTAGGTTGAGGCTGGCATGTTTGTAGTCCTTAAATTCAGTGGGGTTTGTTGTAGGAGCTTTTGGGAGTTTAAAATTGAAGGTTACAAGTTTATGGTAAAACTTCATGGAGGAAGAAGATAAAAGAGCAAGAGGTGGCCATATTTGTAAGAATCGGGTCAAGAATGCTGTCACCTATAATATGCTTATTTACCCAGCTGTTCAAGGAAATTTTATTAAGTATGAGAAATTGTGAGAAGGGCAGTTAAAGTCACCATAAGTAAGTTTTTTTTTAACAGTGGAACTATTTAGAACATTGAGAAATCTTACATGATCATCGGGGGCCAAGAAGGTTCCTGTAACAAGCTATTGGTTGATAATCAGTTTTACCAAGACTGATCTTTAGTTCAACAAATTCAATTTAAGAGTCACTAAAGAAGTGCCTAGAAATAATATGTTAATTGACAAATACAGACAATCCACCACAGTTGCCATTGGTCTTGAAAACGTGAAAAACAATTATATTGATTTTTCATACTTTTCTTCAGTAATGACATCTAGCAGTTTTGTTTATGTTATTATGTTATTAGCTCTATTTTGTTGTTGTTTTTAAAGCTGGAGTGAAGGGACTCTAAGTTGTGAGTTGTTTAAGGATGAACAGGATGAACTTAGATTTTTTTAGGGCTTATGAGTAGTTGTGAGTCAGACAGACATTTCTCAACAGAGGTAAGAGATTCTTGTGTTATTTTTTGTAGTGTGTCTACGTTTTGGGGAGCATAGATGAATATTCACTTATCTGCAAATTTTAAGATAGTTTTATGTTTGCTTACTAAGTGGCTATCATTAACAAAAACTTTAAACAGGCCAGGGCCTAGTATCATACCTTGGGGGATATCCAAAGATATGGGAAACAAGGGGAATATGTCATTTTGTCACTTTACTGCCTGTTGTCTGTAAGACAAGTAGCTATTAAACCAAGAGAGTGAATGGGGATCTAGGCCCAAGATGGACAACTTTTGTAGCAGTTGTGGGCAGGATATGGCATTCAAGGCTTTGGACAGGTCAATAAATACTGCAAAGACTAGTTTTCTGCCATTTCAGTTTTGATTCGTAGATGTTGGGAAGGTTGGACCCCATTCATATTTTTCATCATTAATGACATCTAGCAGTTTTGTGTATGTTATTATGTTATTAGTTCTATGTTGGTGTTGTTTTTAAAGCTGGAGTGAAGGGACTCTAAGTAGTGAGTTGTTTATGGTCAATAATTACTGCAAAGACTAGTTTTCTGCCATTTTGGTTTTGATTCGTAGAAGTTGGGAAGTTGAGGAGTATAGTCAAATTGCTATTATGTGCGAAAAAAAAAACTTTGCTGTGTTGGAGATTTTAGAATACTGTCAGTAATGATAGACAGTAATTGTGCTTGGATGCATTTCTCTAGAACCTTTGATAGGGGTTATATAACTGCTGTTGGTCTATAGTTGGTGAAATCATTGTTGCTGTTGCCTTTATGTGAGAGTAAGATGTAAGATTTTTCCACAGGGTAGGTTTGTAGCTTTCTTTAATGGATTTGTTAATTAGGCTGGCAATTGGATAGTACAGTACATAAGTGCATTTGCTGCAGTTTTAATGCATTCTCTAAGCTGGTTATCTGGGCCAAGAGTGGTAGATTTTTAATTTGAGATGTAGTCTTTTTACAGTAGACAGATGGTAAAATGGCTTTGAGAAGGAGGGATGGGGAGTTGTATGTTTTAGTAGAGAGAGTACTGAATCAATAAAGCAAATGTTGAACTGAGTGGCAATGTTCTCTATCTGTAGCCTGTAGATGGATTAGGTTGAGAGATGTGGCCTGGATGCAGTAGTAACTGATGACCAAAAGTGTTTGGGATTATTTTGATGTATTGCCTGGAGAATTGTATAGTAAGATTTTTTTGTTTAATTTAATCTTTTGCTTGCTGCTTTTTTCTGAGGTATTTATAATTTTGTAGTTTGAACTCATGTTTTTGTCTTTAGTTTTCCATGATTTATCTCTCTCTTTGATTGAACAGCTGTTTTGTTCGTCTGGAAAGCCATGGGTCTGGATTGCTTGTGACTCTTTTGGTTCTTATTGGAGGGTGTGCATTTAGTACATTAATAAAGGTAGTGTTAAATAATATGACAGCTTTATCTAGTTGGAGAGTTAGTAGTTTGGTGATTACTAAGGGTGCCAAAAAGTGTACCAGAAGAGTTGTTATTGTTTGGAGAGTTTGTGGTGAACCAATCAATGGTGGATTGTATGTCACTATTTGTGTTCTACCTGGTTGGAGATGGAATGAGTTGGGTTAGTTCACGTAATTTATGCTATCATCTGAGTAGTCCCTATATAATCTGACAGTCAATATTTAAAGCTCCCATTACAATAGTTCCTAAGGTCTGTTAGAAGATGTACAAGAGAATAATTCATCAGCTATACTTGTATTGTGGCCCTGTGGTATGTAAATTTCTATTACGCATATTGATTTATATTTTAGTGTTAACTAGGATATAAGGATTATAAGGAAAAACATGGAAGAGGGAAAACATCTCCAGACAATTTGATTTTGAGAGGGAGTGTTGAATTGTGAGTGGCCATTTAATTTCCTTTTTATATTGAGGCCTAATTTAAGGAGTGCAGGATATGGTGCTGGGTGGTTATTTTTTGAAAAGCTGATTAAAACTTGGGCTGAACAGGTTAGAAAATATTCTGGCGTGAGTTACTCTTACTGTTTTATAATTCTCATTCTATTTTTGGGGAGAGTGAGGATTTATTTCTTGCTAACAAACCACAGTAGAGACTGGGGTCTCTAGGCCAAACAGACATTTGATAAGTATAATGATAGCGGACCATAAAGAATGGGTGCCCATGGTAAAGTGAACACACTCAAATCACACTGATGTCACATCATATCATACGTGGGGGTATCACAAATCCCTTCTGCTCACAGCGCTTGATCACTAGAAGTGATAGCTAGAGATAATTTCTGTGTTTTTTTAAACCACATAAGTACCAGTGAAACCATTAGTACATGACAGAGCTTCATACTCTGTTACTAGCTGCACTGAATTCCTAATGGTGTTCAGAAGAGTCTCTCTCTCTTTACAAATCTTGAAATTTCCAAAATGTAAAGTAAAAAATATAAAGACAGCAATGAATATTAAAACTCACAGCATTACCATTAAACATGGGCTATTCCTCCCCTGTACCTTCTAAGGTAGGGGGGTTGTACCACCACCTCCCCTGCAACTTTAATATCCTAACTCTGAACTCCCTGTGTCTTGGAATAAGAAAAATATTCTAAAATAGTTAAGTCCCAAACTTAGTATACATATGCATATATTCAAACAATTAGAATTGTTGTACTGAGGATCACAATTAATATCCTTGCACTTTCAACAGGAGCTTTATAGGGACTAGTACAAAACTGCATAGGAGTCAAGCAAAACTGTGGTCTGACCAGGAACTACAACACCTGCCTGGTATTATGAAGCAGAGACTTCTAGCTGTTTGAACCAAACTTATACCTCCAAACATATTCAGAAAGACAGCCCATCCCTTTCATAGCACTACATTTAATATACTTATTTTGGGAACCAAGCCTTTATATCCTAGTTACCTGACTACAAATGAATATTAAGGTCAATCACTCTTTAAATCAAGCTCTTTAAAATGACAATGTGAACAGAACAGCAAGCAAATCTAGATGACGAAGTAGACTATTTCTTCAGATAACTATGCACCGAATGCTGATTTTTAAGCCCTCATCTTCTGACAGTGCTGCTGAAACGCATGAAAACCAAGGTGAGTACTGGCGGGCATTTTTTGTAATTGGATGGGGAGGCTCAAAAAATTAATGGATCTAGGCACAGGAACCATCTTTGGCTTTGCAGAACATCCCCAATTTTTCTTCATATTTTTGCCACATCCCTCATAAAAGTTTTGATTTTCTGGAAAATCAGTGGCCATTACAGCCAGTAAATAATGCCAGACACTAGAGTTTCATGCTTCTAATTCTTCAGAAAATGCATGCTGATGCAAAACCTGTTGTTCTATTAACTTTCTAACTGAAGAGAGCATTATTTAAGAAATGCCTCTGATTTTGGACCCTTATCGCACATTATTTTTGGCACTGTCATTGATTCTTGGGCAAAGAAGTTGAGAGATATGGAGTTGTTGGACAGCTGAAAGGACAGCAGGTCCACAATGCATTGCTCAATGGCTTTTATTAGATGAAAAGACCTACTCAGTCAGTATATATCCAGTGTAAGTAAGCAGCAATCCACAAGCAAGCTGCCATGCTCACCAACAGGTACTATTCTCCTGCAGGCTATTGGGCATCATACTTACGCTGGTTCAGTACAGGGCCAGAGGCTTCTGCTGTCAAGGGCATCCCATGAACCAGATGCCATACCACTGTGTTCATTGCTGAATTCTGTGCCATCTAATCAGAGGATGCCAACTTAATTAAGTATCCTAGGATATATAGTCAGTGCTACAGCACCTGTTCCTGTCCTACAGAATCTTTAAAGGAGCTGTTATAATGAACTACTGTTTCTGTATTCCTCAGTAGTACAAGCAGTTGTTGCAAGGAAACATATGGATTGAGGATATTTGTTTCAAATAAATAAATAAATAAATATTCAAAGAAAACATAATTTATTTGAAATAGGAAAAAATAGCAACCATCCTGATGAAAATTAAAAAAAAATAGCAATAAAACAGTAACAAAATTAAATACAGCATTTCTTGTGTGCTGCACCCCACTCCACATACAGGATACAATACCCCATTCACCATCCAACTATCTGTATTCCCAACCCAAGCCCTGTAACTAGCCCTAACCAAAAAATAACCCTAACCCTTATAGTAACCAAACTAAAATCTCAGTCCTAATCTAAACCCAAGCCTCAAATTTAGCTTTGTATGCTACAGTAACTATTTTCTGTGCTGCTTCCAGGCTATCTTATGCAAATAGCACAACACACATAATCCAGAAACACTGGCTTGTATAAGTATGATAGCAACCACATATAATCACTTGGTATTTCATTCACTATTACATATGTACAATTTGAATCCTCTTTCAGTACAAATCTATTGCTAAATTCTGTGGCATCTAATCAGAGGATGCCAACTCAAATAGTCTCTTAGGATATACAATCAGTGCTACAGCACCTGCTCCTGTACTACAGAATCTTTAAAGGAGCTGTTATAATGAATAGACTGAGTCTATCAGCTAGCAAACAAAAAAGTGTAAAACAGTTAACTGCAGAAGGATGGGAGTAGGTGTGCACCAGGGTTCAGCTCTGATCCCACTGCTGTTCATACTGGTGATGGACTACATTATCAAATAGGTCAGAGGGGACAGATCAATAAAGTTCCTGTATGCAGATGATGTAGCATTACAGGCAGAATCTGTGCAAGAACTTCAGCAAAGGATAGGGAAATGGAATGCAAAACTGAGGACATATGGGATAAAACCGAGCACAGATAAGACAGTGGTAATGGCAGCAAACTGGGGAAATCAGAAGAAGCTGAGAATAGAGATAGAAGGGAAGATAGTAGGACAGGTTAATAACTTCAAGTATCTGGGAGGAGTGGTCGAGGAGAATGAAAGTCTGATTGAAGTGATCAAAGCTAGAATCAGATGGCTACAGCTAACTAGTATAGAGTCTCAGGTGTGGTCTGTGACACAAGAATCTCAAAGAAGCTGAAAAGTAAAGTGTCCAACACAGTGGTGTGACTACTACTACTGTATGGTTCAGAAACCTGGACAATAAAGGCAGATAGACGAGGAAGCTAGAAGTTATGGAAATTAAGTGCCTGAGAAGGGTGGTAGGATGCACACTGTGGGATAGATGAAGAAATGAGGACATAAGAGTAGAAGTCAGAGTAGTTCTAATTGCAAAAAAGATCAAATAGAATAGATTACAGTGGTTCAGATACATGTGCAGAAAAGCAGAAGACAATCTGGTGAAGAATATTTGAGACAGACAGAAAGAAGGTAAGAGGAAACAAGGGCATCCAGCAAAGAGGTGGATGGTTTGTGTGAGAGATCTGTGACAGTCAAGCATGAGTGTTTGAAGAAGCCAGGAGTGTAGCATTGGATTGAGAGAGATAGCAACAGTTAACACGATACCCTGACCTCATGTAGAAAAATATGGGAGAAAGAGGGCTAATGATGATGATGATGATGATTTCAGTACAAATCTATACAAATAAAATTCAACTAAAAGAAATCAATTAAGTGCTGTCCACCAAAGTACCCAAGAACAGACAGACTGATCTTGTGAAAAGTGTCTTGCCCATGTTTTAGACTGTGCTGTGTGTCCTGGAGTGAAGCTGTAGTCAGTGGTCATGTGCCCCCTGTGTGCTCTGCCCTTTGTTATCCCTCTGTGCTTGTGATGTGCAGGACAAACCTCCCTACCATTCTTAAATGGTCACTAAAGCATTTTTGTTGAAATACTGAGGGCATCGGGGATGCTTAGAACAGTGCTACCAGTTACTATACCCAACAATTACCTATGGGTGTCGGTCAGGTGCATAATGAGAGGAGGTCACATGTTCTCAGTTTGAGTTATTCACTACCATGTGATGAGGGCCATTAGATAATGTGAGAAGAATATGGTGTTCTACTGTTTTAATGTAATGCATGTGGAAAATGTAGGTTCCCAAGAACCATACTGTCATTTAGTGGCAGTAAGATCTGAAGAAGACGCCATTGAATTCCATGGGTTTTACACCACAAACACCATCAATCAGAACATACATTTCAACCATATTTGATGTTTGGTCTAGTAGCAACCTTAGACCATTATTACTAGGAAAGTTAGTGGAAATAAATATGGCTAAATGCTGTAGATACTGACTGAGGTTTGACTGTTATAATCAAGTTTATATACCAAAAGAAGTAAATAAGATAAATAGAAACATTCAGTCTCTATTAGTACAAATACACTACCATGACTATTTTCTGGGTTCCTGCTATGCTTTTTCATACAAATTTATATATATATATATATATATATATATATATATATATATATATATATATGGATTCCTATCAAAAGAATGAAAGTTCACTACTTCGAACTTGTAATAGGAAGCCTCACTTCTGCGAAAGTTCACTTTAACAAAAGTGAACTTTTGCATAAGTACACTTCACTGAAAACACCACAGTACAGTGGAGGACATAAAAAACAAGCTATGTCCTCCACTATGGTGCGATAGTCATGAACCTTAGGGTTAGGGCACACACACACACACACACACACACACACACACACACACACACACACACACACACACACACACACACACACACACACACACACACACACACACATCCAAGGATACTGCAATTTTTTTGGCATACCCAAACTTCAAAAATGTGGAAAATCGGGGGGTGGAGCCTAGATGGCCAACTGAGAGCAGTGAGTTTTGAAAGCTCCATAAACAACTATAATAATGTAGGAAAATGTTATTATTTTCAAGTTTAAAACGTCAGAAATCTATAGATAAACTACTAAACTACATAAATATTAATGTTGGTTGAGATATACAAAAATTTTCCTGTCAAGTAATTTGGAGATATATTGAGTCACTGAATTTGAACAACTCATGGAATTCTCATTCAGATGCTTTGAAAAAAGAACTGCAATTGATGACATCGACCTTACAGGAACTATCTTTAAAGATGGATGGCTTTAAAATGACTTAGAAAACCTTAAATTAAATTCTCAAAAACAGACTGATACTCAAATAACAAATATAGAGACTTCTCTAAATGACATTGAAGGGAGACTCAAAGAGGAAGAATTCCAAAAAGAATTTCTGCATAAACGCAATACAAGGCTGCTTAACAAAAAGATGACTTAGAAAACGGGGAAAGGAGAAACAGCATAAAGATATTTGGTCTGCCTAAAAACACTGAAGGAAAAGACATTATTTAATTCTTAACAACCTGGATTCCTGAATTTTTAGACTTGAAAGAGGGTTTTTCATTTGGAATTGAAAGGGCGCATAGAGCACTGAGGAAACCTGCTTCTAACTCAACAAATACTCCACCTAGATCCATAGTTATAACATTTCTTTCATTTCTGGACAAGGAACTAATATTAAAATCTGCTTGGAGAAAATCACCCTTAAAATTCAATCAAAGCCTGATAAGGTTTGACAATGATTATTCTTCCAGAAAACTAGAACAAAAGAAAAAAGTCTGACCAGTAATAAAACTGTTGAAACAAAACAACATTAAAGCACACCTGGCCTTTCCAGCCAATATAAAAATACTTTTTGCCAATGAGATGAAAACCTTTAATAACTTAGAAGGAGCTACTATATTCATCAAAAACAACAACATAGTGCCTATCACAGACAAAATGGAATGGGTGGCCCCTACTCTTAAAAGAATAAAAGAAACAAATCATTGGACTGATGCTAGAAAGAAGAAACAAAAAACTGATTCCAAGATAGCTGTCCCAAAAAAATAACTCTGACATCTCTCAAAGTATCAACTGATATGGTACATTGCTTGTCATCTGCTTTTATTTTAAAAAAAGGAGGTTTTCTTAAAGAACTGAGAAACAGTAATGATTTGATCAGAATGTTCAAAGAGTCCAATAATTATTCACAAACAAAGGTAGGTCAAGATGGGTTACTATTTACATTATATATATATAAGCCAAACAAAGCAAGATATAATACAAACATAGAATTTTCTATTCCCCTACTTGAACTCAATGAATACTTATCTTGTTCATGTTTTATTGATTTTACTTATAATAATTAAAGTAATTAATTAACTAATTCAACAAGGTACAATTCATCAGAGTTCAGACTCAAATGTACCAAATTAATATCCTATGTAATAGCAGTAACAGTACAGTGTTTTGAAAAAAAATGCTGTCATGGAGACTAATGCCTTCTTCAGTTAAAGTATGATTTAGAAATGTCATGTATATCCTGGTTAAATAATAGTAGCAAGCTCTTAGTACAAATGATATCATTATTCTGTCTAAATATAGTTAATATCAGTTATGGCAGGTATCACAGCTACGAGTGCTGTTTGATCAATTCTGATATGGTGTGCATGCATACCTCTCAAGTGTACCTCATTACGAGGAACGTACCTCATTTTGGGTCTTAAAAAGTTCATGTTCCTCGAAGTTCCCTCAAAGTTCCACATTGAAAGACTCTGTCACACATTCAGTGATAGGAATTTTTTAAGTGAAATCTATTGTAAATATAAATGAATCATATTAATTCATTAAAAGATCTGCTTTATAGGTAAAACCAGCATATTTTAACCATCCTGTGGCCTTCCTAGTTGATGTTCTTAGTAAGCCATTAGTATGTGTTCCACATTTTGCCCATTTGTTCCACATTATGAGGGCTAGTGTTCCTCATTTTGGACATGGAAGGTTGAGAGCTATGTGTGCATGGATGCAGCCGTGTCTGCCAGCTAGTACAAATGTCATTATTATTCTGTCTAAACATAGTTAATATCAATTTATGCAGGCATTATAGCTTCGAGAACTGTTTGATTAAGCCTGACATGGTGTGTGTGGATGCAGCTGTTTCTGTCAGCTGTTGTATATTGCCGTTTTCGTCTCTGGGAAGCTTTGGGTTGCGGCTTGTGATCAAGGTTTACTGATGCTTCTGTATTAGGAGAGACATTCGGTGTTTTGGCCTGGATCCAGGGGAAGGGGGTAGATAAAACTGTGATTTGGGATATTTTGGCAGCGAATAGTTTGTTTATACATCTGCTGAGTGAGAGGTGGAAAGGCTGGAAGAATGTGTTATCCCTTGTTGTGGCGGCATGTTGGGAGGTTTTTTTTTATCTGTTTGCTCTCCGTTCTTTTTCTGGCTGCTGTCTTGCTGAAAGGGAGGAATTTAGGCTTGAAGTTGCAGTGAAGTGAAGTTTTGCTTCAGGTGCATCGTGAACCTCTGGTATGCAGTACACAGACACACTAACAGAAACAGATGCTCTCGGGTTACTATGGTAATGGAGACAGTGTGGCAATAATACTTAATGGCTCTGAGGAGCCTCCAAGATGATTTATATATGATGATATATATATATATATATATATATATATATATATATATATATATATATATATATATATATATATATATATATATATTTTCTATATATATATATATATATATATATATATATATATATATATATATATATATATATATATATATATATATATAAAATATTATATATATATATATATATATATATATATATATATATATATTTAAAATAAAGGGGTGTTTTAAACCACAAGTACACATATTGATGGTCTCCCAACACTTTGTTTAGCTCATTAAGTTGATTCTTGATAAAATAAAAAAATAATAATAATAATAAGCACAATTTATATTTAAAATGTATTTTGGTCCAAGCACATTAAGGACTTACATAAGAGTGGAAGTCTTTGTTATTGTGAAAGACTAAGAGCACTTGGTCTTGTGCAGTACCCTATGCAGTGGTCTGGGAGGTGATCTTGCTCGGACATGTTGGGCATATGGGGATAAATGATTTTAGGGGTGTTTGGGGTTGCTGGGAAGTGCTAGAGAGTCATCAGATTTACTTTGTGGAAATATCTGTGGGAATGGAAGGGGTGTTGAGTGGTTCACTGGCAGAGTGTCCATTGCTTGGTACAGGCTGGCAAAATGGAACAGGACAAATATTAGTTTGGATATTTTAAGAACAGTCTGGAAACACACCACATGAACTAGTGAATGGTATTCTGTCAAAACTGGATGGGCATTGTTACCTGTGCTTGAAGTACTGATATGTGTGTATGCAATGATGGAAATATACTTTTAACAAATACAAAACTGGAAGGGTCTCATAATTTGAAGTCTATGGACTGTATAAACATGCTTGGAAGGCGCTAATAATAAGAATAAGCATTACAGCTTGTGGTCTCTCAAATAACTAAGCAACAGCCAAAAAAAAAACACACACACACACACACAATAGTTATGTAATGTATGGTTTTAGTAAATCTAGACATAAAATATATTATTGTCATGCAATATGAAGCAGACTGCTGAATTTAGATATTAAAGACAGGATTTAATAACATGGGCTTGTGTATAATAACACTGCTGTCTTAAATTGTCATAAATGACATACACTACGTTGAACATCAAGGGGAAGCATGATGATTTTCTTATATAAGTAAATATGCATAACAAGTCATGTAATTCCTTTAACTTGAATTGTATTTTTTGTAACCCATCTGGACCATATATAATACTTAAGTGGTTACCAAGGTAATTAATGGTTTATACATGACATCAAACTGACAAAGTTGTTCAAGAGAAACAATAGAAGCCTGAACTTGAAATCTTACAGAATGCAACAATCATATTCTGAACAAATAGTATTAAATTGACAATAGACAGTTTAATAACATTGGCTTGTGTATAATAACATTACTGTTTGAACTTGTCATAAATGACATGCGCTATATTGAACATAAGGGGAAGCATGATGATTTTCTGGTATAAGTAAATGTGCATAACAAGTCATATAATTCCTTTAACTTGAATTGTGGTTTTGTAACTCATCTTGACCATACATAATACTAAAGCTGTTACCAAGGTAACTAATGTTTTATACATGACATCAAACTGACAAAGTTGTTCAGGGGAAACAATAGAAGCCTGAACTAGGAATGTCACAGAATGTAACAATCACATTCTGAACACATAGTATTACATTGACAATAATCACTCAGTTTAACCTTTGCTGATTATGCAAAATAGAATGTTGCTATTTAAATCTAAGAACCTTCAGTATATGCCATAAAATGGCAATTTATGAATATGGAATGGGAACTTGCAATCATTAATCACACTATGTGAATTTGTTGTTTTTAACCTATAATTTCACTCATTTTATAATAAGAAATGACAGATATGAAAATCCTTATGTGTAAGAAATGGGAGGAAGAGGGATGCACTGATAATTAAAATGCACTAACTTTCAATAATGTTCACATAAAACAAACTTGATGCTTTAAGTAAGTTAGCAACAAAGTGATTACTTAAATGCTGGCAAACAATGAAATATAACTCCTGATATATCCAGTAAAATACATTGTATTATAAACATTAGGTATAAATATTATTACCATCTATTTATATTAAGTAATACGTTTTGAAAGACTTCATCAATAAGGGTGAATATGTTAAATAACTGTGTGCTATAATCTTTTACTGAGATTTTATATATAATACATCCTACTTTGCTATGATTGAATTGCTTGTCATCTATCTTTCATGTAAATATTAATTGCTTATACAGTAAGTAGACATTTATATTGTAGTAGACTTCTGTCTAATCTACAATAATACTGTATCTGTTCAAAATAATATAAATATTGCTTATTTCTATTACAAATATTCTCCACATGATAATTCAATTTTTGGAGCTCAGATGTTCTGGATTGTCAAGGTAAGAGAGATAATCTGATGGACTTAGGTTTATCCATCAGATTAGGAATTATTTTCATTCCATGGCTAGTGCAGATCTTAGTTTTGTTAATATTTATTAATTTAAATTTGTTATTTTGCAAAAACATTTTTAGTATGCCTGACCAAAACATTACTTTATTGGTACACACTCAAAGTATAATACTGATAATTTCCTTTAAAAGCTCAAACATATATTTTATAGTTGTCAGAGGAAAATGTTTAATAGTCACAATAAAACAAAAAATACATAGTCTAAATAACCTAAGATGGATTTAACTTTATTATCTTTAAATACCAATGACTTAAACAATCCTAGCAAGAGATCAAATCTACTGAAATATTTAAAACTGAACAAAGCACAAATTGTCTTCCTTCAAGAAACTCATTTTAAAACAAATGACAATTACAAATGGAATCCTAAGGAATATTTGATATTGGCACAATCCACTTATAAGACAAAGACAAAAGGGGTAACAATTTTATAGAAAACTAATGTGATTAACCCAGAAATCATTTATAAATATGAAAATAAAGAAGGCCTCATGGCATTAGTAATAGCTAAATATAATAACAGAATATGGACCCTAGGCAATCTATACTGGTTCCCAGGCACTGGATCAGGAAGTGTTAAAAAAAAACACTTGGATTTCATTTCCAATAATTATAAAGGCAAATTAATATTAGGAGAAGATTTAAACTGTATATTTGATATTTCTAAAACTACAAATAAAAGACCACTGCTTACATCTGCTGTATCAAAAGCTTTAAACAAGTGGGTAAATCATTTCATCTGGTAGATACTTTCAAATTCAAAGAAGATAAATCTTTGTTGTTTTCCCATCAAGATCACAGATTTGGTACCCAGACCAGAATAGATAAAATATTTACTGCCCATGACTTACACTCTAAAATCATTAATTTCTTAATCACCCTCTGCCCCTTTTCAGACCACAATTAATTGATACTAAAACTTCAAAATGGGTACAAACCATTAATCCTTCATCCAGAATTCCAGCATATATAACTAATATTAAAGAGTTCAAACCCTGGCTATTATATGAATTACAGTTCTTCTTAGATATTAATTACACCACAGCGATAAATAAAATAATGATATGGGACCCATTAAAAGCTTACATATATGGTAAAACCCTAACTTGGTCTAAACAAATCAGAGAATTGGATTCTGAATTATTAAATCTACAATCCAAACTTTTGTCAGTGAAAGGTGAAAGAAATCTAAATCATTTGGAGATGAAAAAGAAAGTAGACATATTAAACAATAAATACAATTAAATTATAACACATAAAACTTGTTTAGCTTTAGAAAAACTAAAAAATAATACCTTGGCCACTTGTCCCAAATATCTATATAATTTATCCACAAGAATCAAAATACAATCAAAAGCTAATAAATTAAAAGTATCTTCCATGAAAAGAAAGGGAAAACAACTCTTGGATATAGGTGACATTCTTGATGCCTATAGAAATCACTATATGGAACATTTCCAAATAATATATATATATACATATCGATCAATTAAATCTAGATGAAAAATGTTCTAATATAAAAAAAACCAAAAAAATGAAAACTAGATCTGCAAGCACCCATATCCTACAAAGAAATTGCAGATACAATAAAACAGGGTAAAAATAATAAAGCTCCAGGTATAGATGGCATAATTATGGAAATATATAAGCTTTTTCCTTCAAAGATACAATCTGTCTTCCATAAAACTCTGCTAGAAATTCAGTCACAAGCTTTAATACCACCCTCTTGGAGATATTCCTTAATCACACCAATCCTAAAGGAAAACAAATCCCCAAACCTCTTGTACATCATATAGACCTATATCATTATTAAATAATGACTATAAGATATTTATGACAATATTAACTAACAGAATGAAAATACCACTATCCAAAACAATAAATAATGACCAAACTGTATTTATATATCATAGACACACATGACAATATTAAAAGGATATTTTCTCTTATAGATTATGTTAATAAAGAAAATAAAGAAATACTCATAATTGGCTTAGATATAGAGAAAGCTTTTGATTCCCTAAAATGGGACTATTTATTCAAAACCCTAATACTATTTGAATTTCCTGCTTCCTTTGTTCATCTCCTAAAGAATATGTATACAAATAATTTAGCATATGTCAAGTTAGGTCCTTTTACCCCTAAATCTATACATATAACAAAAGGCACTAAACAAGGATGTCCCATGTCACCGATTCTATTTGCTCTGGCTATTGAAATATTGGCAGATTCAATTTGTAACAATATAAAAATCAAATGAATAGATGTTTATGAACAATACAATTCTAAAGTAACGCTATTTGCTGATGACACATTACTAAAATTATCTAATACAAAAGAGACGTTAGAAGAATTAGATATATTAATTTATAAATTTCACATGACTGCAGGACTCCATTTCAATAAATCAAAATCAAAATGTTTATTTTTAAATAAAAAAAAAGAACTGCAGACTAAGGGGGATCACATCATACGGAAACAAGAGTCTACCTTAAAATATCTAGGAATTGAGTTATGCAAGGATAATAATGAATTAGTCTCAAAAAATTACAATAATATCATCAATACAATAAAAATCTCTGTGGCAAAATGGAACAAAATAATATTAACATTTGAAGATAGACTACAGTTAATACAAATTATTTTACTGTTCAAGTTCCTATATATAGCCTTGACAATACAACTGTTACCAGAAAGGAATATACTCAAAGAAATAAATTCATGCCTAATAAAATTTTTATGGTTTCCCAAAGAAACAGAATGACTTTAATACATCATATCAGACCTTGGAAACAGGTAGGATTAAACTTTCCTGATATAGAAACATATATAAAAGCATCAATATCTAAAACAATCTCAGATTGGATAAGCCCAAATTACTCTGCAAATTGGAAAGAATTACTAATTGTAATATCAATAAACTAATTTGATTTACAAAAAAAAATTCAAATAACAGATAATTTGCCATGGCACATATTATGTATTAGTATGCAATATAACATAACTTAACCCACTAAAACTCATATGATTAAGTATTACATTGACTCATTTAGGAAAATTATTAATGCAAATACATATTTAAAAATCTGGTTTGATCTTTTAACACCATTTATAGTCACAAAGAACTTTCCACATAAAATATATAGAGAAATTATTAATTCCTGGGATCAGAAAGGATTTGTTTGTTGGCTCCAGTGTATCAAAGAACTAAAAGTTTTAGATATGCATGCAATAAAAACAACATACAAAATTCCACAACAGGACTGGCTAACTTTACAGAGTATTCTGTCATATCCACAACATTTAAGTAGAATAATTAACAATTCTCCATTTAAAGAAATACCTAAATTCACAAAATACATATATGAAATAATATATAATGACTTTGACATGGGAAACAGTATTTCAAAATTTTACAAAATATTGATAAACTATAAAACAGCACCCAAAACCTCATATTGGAAATATATAACAAAAGGCTACTCAATACATTTAACTGAAGATATTAAAGCAAATATCTTATTATCGAAAAAATATGCATCCTTTACACAATACTGGAAAGTTTTTAAATGGAAATGCTTGCACAGAGCATTCGTAATGCCAGACAAAATCAGTAAAATTATTTATTCCATAAAAGGAATATGTTGGAGATGTGAGCAAGTACACACTGCAGATTGGAACCACATTTTCTTTGATTGTGTTAAAATTAAGCCATTTTGGAATGGTATTAATACCTTTCTATAAGCTTTACTTAATGAATCATTTTATTTAACTAAAGCTCTTGTATTATTAAATGTGAGCGAAGGTCCTCATATGAATAGGTCAAAATGTATCTAGTATGGAGTATACTTGCAATTTCAAGGAAGTGTATAACAAGAAGATGGAATACAAACACAATACCAACTTTGGAAGACATCTACAGCCCACTAAAGACCACAACATTATTGGAAATTAAAATTAAAGAACTAAGAATTTATCCAAAGCCATTTATCAACAACCCTTGTGGAAAGGTTTTATTGTTGATTGACACTATACAATAATTCATCAAAAACTCTGATAATGGATTGGACATAGTTATAAAGTAACTGTATACATTAAGATCTGTTATAGTGTCAAGCTAATGTAAACAGTGTACATAGTTATTTAAGATGTTATGTATAAATACTATGGAATTCATTCAAATTTATTTGAAAAAGAAAAAAAGTTTGAGAGAAAAAAAATGTGGAAATTCCTCCTTATTGCCCAGTTCTACCAGGAGGTGAAAAGCAGCAAGTCTGCAGAGACTCTGACCAGTCACAAATTCACAAATGTGTATTCCAGTTCAAAAAAGTAGCAACAGAAACTTGTAATTCCATAACCAACTTTATCAGATAATGGAAAACCAAACTGACACAGTGTAAATTTCCTGGTTAAATCACATGATCATTGTGATGTAACAAGCGGTGCATTGAAAGTATATTTAAAGTGACATGACAAAATTTATTGTGTAACCCATTCTAAACACATGTAAAACTTCAATACATTTATGCAAACACACAGCTAAAAATCTAAATAAAATGCACAAAAATACAAAAACATGAATTATGATACATCTAAAAAATTATATCATTTGTATACATCTATATGTAAAATTCATGCACATAGGTTCATAGGTTCATAGGTGTGTACTAGGCTAATGGCCCTGGAGCATTTATAGCCAATATCCTGGCAGATCGATTCAGTGCCAACTTCACCCCCCTCTCACCCCCTAAATGGCCCATCTCAATACCGGAAGATTGCCAAATTCCAGTAATAACGGCCACACAGGTACAAAATGCACTCTCTAAAGCCAAGAATACAGCATCCATGGGACCAGATGACATCCCGGGCTGTGTACTACATGAACTACAATATGAACTGGCACCTCACCTAAGTGTCATGTTTAATCATAGCCTCACCTCAGGTTTCGTGCCCACTGAGTGGCGCAGAGCTACAGTTATCCCAATCCACAAGGGGGATCCACCTTGGATCCTGGAAACTACCGTCCCATCAGTCTGACAAGCCTTATCTGCAAGGCCATGGAACGTATTATCATGGAACTTATAAACAAAGACATTGGCAACCTTCAAACACTGGACCCCACCCAGTTTGGGTTTGTGAAGGGCCGATCTTGTCTCCTGAACCTGATTGACTTCTTTGAATCAGTCTCCAGAGCCATGGACAAGGGTAAGGTGGTCCACACAGCCTATCTAGACCTTGCCAAGGCCTTTGACACCATCCTCCACTCTGGAATCATAGATAAACTTACTAAGTTGGGCATTAATCCCTATGTCACCAAATGGGTTGCTAAATGGCTTACTGATAGAACCCACACTGTAAAAGTAGCCGACTCCAAATCCAGCTCCAGACAAGTGACAAGTGGGGTACCTCAGGGTTCAGTCCTGGGGCCGCTCTTGTTTGGCATCTACTTCTCTAAAGTACAGGTCAACACTAAGGGACTCTGGCTAACAAAGTTTGCAGATGACTGCAAACTGGGAGCCATTATTGAATCCATAAATGATGTGGATACTCTACAAAAGGGCCTTACAGAAACAGATGCTTGGTGCCAGAGCCATGGGCTCAAGCTCAATGCCAAGAAATGTATTGTTATCCCCTTTGGGAAAAAACATGTATCCATGAATTACCATATAGGTGGCAGTACACTAAACACAGAAAGTGTGATAAGAGACTTAGGGACACAGGTGGACAGTGGTCTAACCTTCGATAACCACATCGCCACAACAGTCAGGAAATCCTTCTATGTGGCACACTCATCACGAAGGGCTTTTCATCCAGAAAAAAGGAGATCATTGTCCAACTGTGCTTATCCCTCATTAGACCCATTATAGAATACAACGTCCCATTTGGTATGTACCTCTCAAGACATCTGCAACAACTGGAAAGGCCTCAGAAATACCTCACTAAAAGAATCACAGGCCTAAAGCAGATGCCCTACGCTGACCGCCTTAAAAAACTCCAGCTATACTCTGTCGCATATCGTCTACTCAGAGGCGATCTCTGCTTAACATACAAGGCCATGTCAAACCCAGAGCTGTTGGACATGCTACACTTAAGAAATCCCAATCCCTCAGAGCTACACGCTCCAGGGATCTAAACCTTGTCATCACAATAAACAAAACATGCTGGAGGGATAGGTTCCTGACACAGAGACTCCCCAGACTCTGGAATAGATTGCCCATACATGTCAAGCAGAGTGCCTCTTTGGACCTCTTCAAGAAGAACCTTGACGATTGGATGGGAGAAAGGAAATTCACCCCAGGGATCACGTCAGTCGCCCTGCTAGACAGGGGTCCAGGAAAGTAAATAATGTGGGAAGAAATAGCCAGGGAATTGTTATGGCTAGGCTTGTATAGGCCCTAGGGCTGATAGCCTAGTACCAACCTATGAACCTATGAATCCCATAGGATTACCCTGGCATCATACCACCCAACCTTAGTTCCTAGTGCCTCTGTCGAGTAGATCCACTGGAGTGATCCCCGGGGTGAATTTTCTATTTCCCATCCACTCATCAAGATTTCTCTTGAAGAGGGCCAGTGAGGTGCTCTGCTTGATGTGTATGAGAAGTCTATTCCATAGCATGGGCAGTCTTTGGGTTATGAATCTGTCCCTCCTGAATCTTCTGCTGATTGTGATAATGAGGTTGAGGTCTCTGAAGCATGTGGTGGGGAGGGATTGGGATTTCTTTAGATGTAGCATTTCTAACAGAGCTGGGTAAGACATAGCTTTGTAAGTCAAGCAGAGATCACATCTACGTAGGTGATATGAGACAGAGACTAGCTGGAGTGTTTTGGGTCTGTCCATACAGGACAAGAGTTTAAGGCCTAGGATCCTCTTTGTGAGGTACTTCTGTGGCCTATCCAGTTGTTGCAGGTGTCTATTGAGGTACATGCCAAATGGGGCATTGTACTCGATGAGTGGCCTAATGAGGGAAGAGTAGAGGGAGACAATTACCTCTTTCTTCCTGGATGCAAAACCCTTAGTAAAGAGATGTGCCACATAGGAGGACTTTCTGACCATAGTGGCAATGTGGTAGTCAAAAGAGAGGTTGTGTCAACCTGTGTTCCCAGATCTCTTATAATGTCTTCTGTGTTCAGTGGACTACCATCGATGTGGTAATTTAAGGGAGCCAGGTTTTCCCAAGGGGGATGATGACACATTTTTTGGCATTGAGTTAAGGCCATGGTTCTGACACAAGTTGTTGGTCTCAGTGAGGCCTTTCTGTAGGATGTCAGTGAAGCCTTTCTGTAGGATGTCAGCATCACTTGGGGAGTTAATAATAGCTCCCAACTTGCAATCATCTGCGAACTTTGTCAGCCAGAGTCCCTTCATGTTGGCCTGGACATGAAGAAGTAATACCAAACAGGAGAGGACCCAGGAGAGAATGCTGTGGGACTCCACTCATGACTGCTCGGCAGTCTGACTTAGAATCAGCTACTTTCATGCTGTGGGTTCTATCTGTGAGACAGTTTGCAACCCACCTAGTGATATAGGGGTTGATGCCCAGCTTAGTGAGTTTTTCTATGATTCCTGAGTGGGGAATGGTATCAAATGCCTTGGCCAGATTAAGGTAGGTTGTATGAACCATCTTGCCTTCATCCACAGCTCTGGTGACTGACTCAAAGAGGTCGACCAAGTTGAGCAGGCATGATCTACCCTTCACAAAACCATACTGTGTAGGATCCAGAGTTTGGAGATTCCCTATATCCTTGTTTATTAGGTCCATGATGATGCATTCCATAGCCTTGCATATCAGACTCATCAGGCTAATGTGGAAATAGTTCCCAGGGTCTGTAGCCATTCCTCCTTTGTGAAGAGAGATGACTGTGGCAGTGCGCCATTTGGTAGGGACAAAGCCTGAGGTGAGGTTGTGATTGAAGAGGGCACACAGGCAAGGTGCCAGTTCACTCTGTGGTTCATGTAGAACAGAGCCAGGGATATTGTCAAAGCCCATAGAATCTGTATTCTTGGAATTGGACAGTGCTGTTTTAACCTGTGCAGCAGTAATACTGGGTACTGTGACTGGTCCTTTGGGAGGGTGGTAAAGTTGGCACTGAATCTGTCCACCAGTATATTGGCAATATCTGTTGGCTTGGTATAAGAGGTACCATTGTGCAGTAGCTCAGAGAAAATCTAGGTATTGCCATTGAGATTTGTGGTTGTCTTTACTATTTGCTGCAATTTTGTTTTCATAGTTAGCTTTAGAGGATTTGATGAGGGATCTCAACCTTTTGTTGAGGCTGATAAGGGAGTTTTTTCCAGTCTTGGGACTTTGCCTTATTCTGCATCAGTTTCCTCCTTCTGTTGTAGAGTTTGTTTATGGCAGGGAACCACCAAATTGGCTTCCTTTTTTTTTTTGAGGAGAGCATTTTGGTTCTATTGGGTATGGTGAGATCCATGCATTTGTGTATGTGTTCATACAGTGCATTGGTGTATTATTCAGTGGTCATGCAACTATTATCCATTTGCATGGGTGCCGTTAAGTTAGCCATCTCTGTTTTTGGGAGCCCAAAGTTAGCTTTGAAGAAGTTTTTCATAGTGGCTATCTTTGTGAGGGGTTGAGGGTGGGGGTGGGAGTGATGTGGATTTCCAAGGTGATTAGTGTGAAGACTGGTAGAGATGTGTGAAGGCTGTCAGCCTAGCCAGATAGGCTTTTATACATAATTCTGTTTGTGTCTTTCGGCTTTTCCCGGTTAGGGGTCGCCACAGCAGAACTCCGGTCCGCTAATGATTGGCAGTAGAGTTTTACGTGCTGGCTTGCTGGGCCTAACGCACAACCTTCAATGAAAAAATGCCCATTCATGCATGTCGCCACACAAAAGACACTCTAACTGAGAATCGAATGGGCAACATCTAACTGTGAGGCAGCAACGCTACTGCAGCACCACCACCGCAGTTTATATACATAATTCTGTAATTTGTAAATATGAATGTTGAATTACAGGCTTGTTTTCTTAAATGAAAGAATATGCTGTGAAATGTTGAACTCAAAACAATGTAGCAACATTGCCCTCTGCTGTAAAGAAAGCTAAGTCAAGCATTTCTTGTCAGTCCTTAGAAAGTGAAATTATTTCATGACTGTCTTTGATGTTTATAATTCAGCTGCGGCAGGGCTAGATGAAGGCTTCCTGCCTATTGTTTTAAGACTAAAGTTAATGACCAGAATTTACATATGTAATGTCCTTTATTGCTCTGGTTTCTGCCTAGGTGTAAAAGAATGTAAATGCAGTTTCTGTCAGCCTGGGAACACCATGAAAGTGTAAAAAAATGATGTAATGGGAATCAGGACTGCAATAGCTATTTAAGCAGAGAGAAACAGAAGGCATTAAGCATTTCTGTCTTGATCATCCAACTCACAGCTCTGTCTTGCTTATATGTAAGTTATCCTAGACTTGTGTTGTCTTTTAGAAATAGCTAGAAACTAGAAATATTAGACTAAGTGTTTTCTGTGAAGTCAGAACTGCAGTACTGAATTATTTTAAGTATTTCTGTGTGATCTCTGCACTCTTGACTAGCACTGTGTAGTAGAATGTATTGTCTTTTGGTATTAATTATTTATTATTAAATATTTTTAAACCATTTTAACTGTGGCTGTTTTGTGTAGAGGTAATTTAAGCTCTAGAGTACATTGCATATTTATAGAGTTTACTGTCCAAGTCACTCTAAATAAGCTTTGACTGTTTAGTCACAACTACCAATTGGATAATAATATTGCACAGTAATAATTGGACACCCTTTTAAGGGCCTTTGAGTAGCTGATAAGTATTAGTGGGTGGTGGCAAGTGGAACTACTGTATAGTCTGGGAGAAAGGGGCACGGCTGGAGAAACTGTGCCAGCCTTCCCCAGGAGTGTCTGTGTAGTTGTATAAACTCTTCTCAAAGTGCGTGTGTGTGTGTGTGTGTGTGTGTGTGTGTGTGTGTGTGTGTGTGTGTGTGTGTGTGTGTGTGTGTGTGTGTGTGTGTGTGTGTGTGTGTGTGTGTGCGTGTGTGCGTGTGTGTGTGTGTGTGTGTGTGTGTGTGTGTGTGTGTGTGTGTGTGTGTGTGTGTGTGTGTGTGAGCTACTTGGGCAGGGATACAAAGCACTGGCAGGACAGAGAGGGTGCTAGAGATTTTAGCTTGCCCACTAGGCTGAGTTCTGGACAATATAGCTGTACCAGTGGGGAGTCTTATTGGGGACCTGGAGAGCAAGGGAGCGACCAGTCCCAGACTGATTGTGATCTCTGTGTGCTCTTAAGGGAATTGCACTTTATTGTGTGTATTTGTTATCCTTTCGTCATATATGAGATGCCCTCCCTGGTGTTAGTGATGAGGATTGAGGCTCCTTAATTGCTGGGCCAGGGCACGGGCATCACATATTAATTGTTTGACAGTGGTGGGATAGCCACATCACATATTAATTAGTTGGTAAATACTAATTGGCTTGTAGTGGTGTGGGTAGAGTGAATCCTGTAGCTTGTGTACAGTGAGCTTTAAAGGTGTTTTTGTACTCTCAAACAGCCACACAGTGAATACTCAGAGTTCAGATCACAATTGCTTTATTTCTTTCATTAGCTTAGTTAGTCAGGATGAGCAGGCAGCATGTCAGCAGAGGAGTATGGAAAGCTGACAAGGAGCCAACTGGCGGAGATGTGCCAGGCTAGGGGACTGGTGCATGGAAACCTGACTAAGGCAGATCTGATTGCAGCCTTGATTACAGCTGCATCAGAAAACAGCAACCAGGAGGATGATCAGACTGGCAGTGGAGATATAATACCCTCAGCGAATGGACAGCTCAACCTTTCTGCAATGGACTTAAAATCTATCTGGAGATAAAGAGACTTGAGTTGGAGGCCAGGCATGTGGAATTGAAAGCAGCTGAGAGACTGAGGTGTCTAGAGATTGAGGAGAATGAGAAACTACTACACCTAGAAGCTGAGGAAAAAGAGAGGCAGAGGCAGCATGAGAAGGAGTTGCTGACTCTTTGCCAGAGTCATGGAGGTAATGGGGAAGGGAGTAACTGGACCCCAGAAGCATAAAAGGTCAGTACATTTCTTACGCAGTTTAAAGAGGGGGATAATTTTGATAGTGTCAATCATATGTTTGAGAGGGTATGTAAACAGTATGAATATGACCAAGGGCTCTGGGTACTGTTCCTGACCACCTTACTCCATGGTAAAGCTGTAACTATATTGTCTAAAATGTCTGACTTTGCTTGTTTTGATTATACTGCTGTAAAAAATTGCCTATTAGAGTTTTTTTAAGTTAACATCTGAAACGTATAGGAAAATTTTTCATGAGCATAGACGCAAGGCAGATGAAAGTGTGTGTGAATATGTTGCTGAATTGAGCACTTATTCACAGAGGTGGGTGAGTGGATGTCAGGTCACCACTTTTGAAGGGCTGTCAGACCTTTTGGTGCGGGAACAAGCCCTTAGCACTTTGCCTGAGGACATGAGGATCTGGTTAGCTAATAGACAATGTGCTACTTCAGATGAGTTGAGGAAGAAGGGAGACCTATACCTGGCAAGCAGGGCAGCCCTGCACAGGAAGGGGACCCCCAGTACTGCTCATGGGTCTAAAGGAACCCATGGTGCACAGCACAGACTGCCCCAACAGAATCTGCCAGTAGCAGGGGAAGCCACTAGTCCAGGTACACATCCAGGAGCTAGGGTTAAATGTTTTGAATGCAACTAGTGGGACCATGTGGCATACAGGTGTCCATGGAGGCAAGGTGGGGAACAAAAGGTGAGGGAGCCAGTAAGTGGGAAAGACAGAATACCAATAGTAGGTTGTCTTGAGACAATAGGGGTACTGAACTACCATCCTGCAGATGTTCTGATAGGGAAGTATTTGGATGATGCAGTACCATGTGCTTATGCAGTTACACACATTCAGGCTAGGAGACAACCATGTGGGTCTGGTAGCCTGGGGGAGACCGAGACAGACTCCATATTTGCAGCCAGAACTGGTGAGGTAGTTACTTCAGGGAGGGAGCTACTCTGTAGCAGTGAGACTGAATGTGAGCCACAGCTGCTTGTGGGTACTAATGTTCCCTTGGACAGAGTGACTGCAAAGGTAGAGGTGAGTAGTAGTACCCAGGCTGACATTGAGGCACCAGTGTCAGAGGATGCCAGACTTCCTGTGGAAGGGGAGCTGGGAAGGGTTACAAAGAGAGAGTTGAGACAGGCTCAGCTCTCAGACCCTACATTGCAAGGCCTGAGGCAGGTAGCTAGGGAGGCACCTGATTCTCAAGGAAAGGGGGACTCTGCATACTGGAAGAAAGGGTTACTATACAGAGAGTGGACCCCTGAGGGAGGGCTAGAAGGTGAGAGAGTACAGCAGTTGGCAGTACCTAGTGCCTACCATCTGGCACTTCTAGCCATTGCCCATGATATTCCCTTTGCAGGTCATATGGGCATAAAATGTACAAAGAGGCATATTATGCAGAACTTCTATTGGCCTGGAATTTCCAGAGATGTAACAGGGTACTGCAGGACCTGTGAACAGTGCCAGAAGGTAGGCAAGGCAGGAGACAAGGTGAGAGCTCCTTTGATGCCTTTGCCTGTGATTGAGGAGCCATTTTAGAGGGTAGCTATGGATATTGTGGGTCCTCTGAGTACTCCAAGTTCCATAGGAAAAAAGTATATCCTAGTGGTAGTGGACTATACTACATGATACCCTGAGGCAGTGGGTTTGTCCTCCATTGAGGCAGAGAAGGTGGCAAATGCTTTGTTAGAGATTTTCAGCAGGATAGGTTTCCCAAAAGAAATACTGACTGACAGAGGTGCCAATTTCATGTCAGACCTGCTGGCCTGTCTGTGGAAGTCCTGTGGGTTGAAGCACACGAAGACAACCCCCTACCATCCCCAGACTAATGGTCTTGTTTAGAGGTTAAACTCTACAATCAAGTCCATGCTATGGGCATTTGCATATCAGTTTAAGAGGGAGTGGGACAAATATTTGCCCCATCTGTTGTTTGCTTACAGAGAGGTTCCCCAGGAATCCACAGGTTTTTCACCCTTTGAGTTGCTGTATGAGCATAGGGTGAGGGGACCTCTAGATTTAATTAAAGATGAGTGGGAAGGTGAGTGCAAGTCTCTCAATGTGTCTGTTGTGGCATACATCCTAAACCTCAGGACCAGGCTCAGGGAACTCATGGGCTTGGCCCAGAAGAACCTGGCAGAAGCCCAACAACAGAAAAAGGTGTGGTATAACAGGAATGCTCTCGCTAGAAAGTATGCTGTGGGGCAGCAGGTAATGGTTCTCATTCCTGTCAGACACAACAAGTTGCAAGCATCTTGGGAGGGACCCTACAATCTGGTAAGAAAGATAAGTGATGTTAACTACATGGTGGAACTGCTAGGCAGAAGGCAGAGGCACAAATTGTACCATGTTAACATGATAGGTTCATAGATTCATAGGTTCATAGATTGGTACTAGGCTAAGTGACCTTGTGGGCCATTTTAAGCCTAGCAAATTACCCCATGTCAGAATCAAACCCTGCACCTTGTGTTTGTAAGGCAGACACCTTAACCATTATGCCAACATCTTACCCCCCTTACCATGAAACCATACCATGATAGGGAGGCCCTTGTGCTGAGCATTTGCAGTGGATTGCAGGAAGAGTCCAAGGAAGATCCTGGCCAGAGCACCATCAGCATGTCAGGGATGTTCTGGGCAGACTACGGAGGACAGAACTGACCATCAAGCCGAGCAAAATTCAGGTGGGTATGGCGGAGGTTTCCTACGTAAGACATAGAGTGGGGAGTGGTAAGATAAGGCCAGAACCTGCCAAAGTGGTAGCCATTCAGGCATGGTCTGCACCTGTTACTAAAAAGCAGGTGAGGGCATTTTTAGGGACAGCAGGGTACTACAGAAAGTTCATCCCCAGTTATAGTACCATAACTGCTCCCCTCACAGACCTGACAAGGAAGAACAGGCCAGATAAGGTAGTGTGGACCCCAGCATGTGAGCAGGCATTCCAGAAGCTTAAAGAAGCTTTGGGAGGACCCCCTGTGTTAGCCAGTCCATATTACAGCAAATAATTTGTTGTGCAGGTGGATGCTTCAAACCATGGTGTGGGGGCTCTACTTAGTCAGATTTCTTCAGAGGGGGAAGAGCACCCAGTGGTTTATCTCAGTCATAGGCTCCAACCCAGGGAGGAATGCTATACATCTGTAAAAAAGGAATGTCTAGCCATAGTGTGGGCACTGCAGAAACTTCAGCCTTATCTGTATGGAAGAAAATTCACTGTTATGACAGATCACAACCCCCTAACATGGTTAAACAGAGCCAGCCAGCAAAATGCCAAGTTGCTAAGATAGAGCCTGGGGTTGCAAACATATGATATGTCAGTGCAGCATTGCAGTGGGAGTAGCAATGCCAATGCAGATGGGTTCTTAAGATAGGGATTTGGGTAGGGCACCCTTAGACAGACCTAACCCTCTCAAGTGGCGTTTCTCACGGGTCACTTGAAAACCTAGCTTGAGTTCTCCGGGGGGTGGTATGTGAAGACTGGTAGAGATGTGTAAAGGCTGCCAGCCTAGCCAGATAGGGTTTTATACATAATTCTGTCATTTGTAAATATGAATGTTGAATTACAGGCTTGTTTTCTTAAATGAAAAAATATGCTGTGAAATGCTGAACTCAAAACAATGCAGCAACATTGCCATCTGCTGTAAAGAAAGCTAAGTCAAGCATTTCTTGTCTATTCTTTGAAATTTAAATTATTTCATGACTGTCTTTGATGTTTACAATTCAGCTCCGGTCGGGCTAGATGAAGACTTCCTGCCTATTGTTTTAAGGCTAAAGTTAATGATCAGAATTTACATGTGGAATGTCCTTTATTGCTCTGGTTTATGCCTAGGTGTAAAATAATGTAAATGCAGTTTCTGTCAGCCTGGGAATACCAGGAAAGTGTAAAAAAAATGATGTAATGGGAATAAGGACTACAATAGCAATTTAAACAGAGAGAATCAGGAGGCATTAAGCATTTTTGTCTTGATCATCCAACTCGCAGCACTGTCTTGCTCATATGTAAGTTATCTTAGACTTGTGCTTTCTGTTAGAAATAGCTAGAAAGTAGAACGATTAGACTGTTTTTCTGTGACGTCAGAACTGTACTACTGAATTATTTTAAGTATTTCTGTGTAATCTCTGAATTCTTAACTAGCACTGTGTAGTAAAAATTATTGTCTTGTGGTTTTAATTATTTATTATTAAATATTTTTAAACTATTTTAACTATAGCTGTTTTGTGTAGAGATAATTTAAGCTCTAGAGTACATTGCATATTTATAGAGTTTACTGTCCAAGTGACTCTAAATACGCCTTGACTGTTTAGCCACAACTACCAACTGGAAAATAATATGTCACAGTAATAATTGGACACCCTTTTAAGGGCCTTTAAGTAGCTGATAAGTATTAGTGGGTGCTGGCAAGTGGAACTACTGTATAGTCTGGGAGAACGGGGAACAGCTGGAGAAACTGTGCCAGCCTTCCCCAGGAGTTTCTGTGTGGTTGTATAAACTCTTCTCAAAGTGCATATGTGTGCGTGTGTGTGTGTGTGTGTGTGTGTGTGTGTGTGTGTGTGTGTGTGTGTGTGTGTGTGTGTGTGTGTGTGCTACTTGGGCAGGGACACGAAGCACTGATTGGACAGAGAGGGTGCTAGAGGTTTTAGCTTGTCCACTAGGCTGAGATCTGGACCCTATAGCTGTGCCAGTGGGGAGTCTTACTGGGGACCTGGACAGCAAGGGAGCGACAAGCCCCAGACTGACTGTGATCTCTGTGTGCTCTTAAGCGAAATTGCACTTGACTTTGTGTATTTGTTATCCTTTCCTCATATATGAGATGCCCTCTCTGGTGTTAGTGGTGAGGATTGAGGCTCCTTAATTGCTGGGCCAGGGCACAGGTGTCACAATTAGTTTGTGGTGGATCTAACCAGGGAGGAGTTGACTATTGGCGTAGAGCAACAGTCGCCCATGTTAGTAATGACCAGGTCAAGGATGTTGCTATCTCAAGTGGGGGAAAGAATGAGCTGATCCAGGGCATTGGAATTAATGAATTCCAGGAAGCCTTGGGCAGGTGTATTGGTACATCAGTCATTTTCCCAGTTAATGGAGGGGTAGTTGAAGTCACCCAGTATGAGAGTGTTAGGGTGGACCCTAATATTCTCCAGGGTACTTAGAAGCATGGAGTGTGAGTCTTGGAACATGGTTGGGACCTATAGTAGGCTATGATCTGAATCTCTGTCTTACCCAATGTTAGCTGCACTTGAAGTATCTCAGATGCATTACGTTGGGCTACCAGTCTGGACGTGTGCACATACCTTATGAATATGGAAACACCACTGCCTTTGGAGTTTCGGTCCAAGTTCTTGGGCCAAAATTGTGGAATGAGTTATAGCCTGGTAGTGCAGGGGTACTTTCTGCTGCCTTGAACCAGTTCTCTGTTACAACACAAATGTCAATGTTCTCCATTTTAAGGAGTGCTTTGAGTGAGTGCATTTCAAGATTTAGACTTCTAGCATTGAGCAGCATGACACTCAGATTGCATTTGTTTGTAGCTGTTAAGGTTGTAATTTGGTCTTTGGAACACCACCTAAAAAGGCACTATAGGGGTGGCAAGAGCCTTGGCCAGTATCCAGAAGCCCAGGAGTGACAGATGCAGGCCATCTCTGGCAAAGCATCGAGGTCTGTCAATCATGTCATTCCAGGCAGACAGATACTGGATCCCCGTAGAATGACACCAGAAACTTAGGCAATTGTTGAAATCAATAATTTTCTGCTTGTACTGTGGTATCATTTTTAAAAGTCATTGTACAGAAAAAATGCATATCATACTACAAATATTTATTGTATTTTTATAGTTACCTCTTTAAAGTTTTGAATTTTAATAAACAACTGATAGATGTTTGTTCATTAAGGCCCAGCCATGTACTGGCATTCACGTTTAGCTTCCAGTAAAACTTTTTTTTCAAGTAACAATTGTTGTGGGCCTCCCCGTATTTTTTTCTCTACTTATTCTACTCCCACATATTTAAAACTATGACCAATATGTTCCTTAAGATGTTTTGTTAATGCATTCTTATCATTACTATTTCTGATATCGTATTGGTGTTCATAAATATGATCCCTAAATCTATGTTCCATCTTCCCAATGTAGAAACAAGGACACTCTGACAAAAGGCAGCATACACCACATTTGATGTTTCAGTTATATGTTCCACTTATTTTAAAAGTCTCACACACCAAAATATGTCTAAGATGTCTAAGAACATCAACACATTTGTTCATTTTTGTAGGTCTCTTTACCTTTTTAGTCTCTATGTTGGAACATTCAACTATATTTGTTAATTGAAGTCCTTTTCTATAAATGATCTGTGCCCTTGTACCTATTTTTTCTCATAAGGACTTGTCATCTCCCAAAACAGAACATTTTTTTCTATGATGTCATTAACCATTGTACTATCTGTGTTAAAAGTGGTGGTAAATGAGTTCCTGAATGTGTGTGTAGATTGAGATGAACAATGAATGTTATTACTACTGTGTCCTATTTCAGTTTCATGAAGTCTGTTACTGGTGTTTGTTTCAAGATCATTTTCATTCATAATTGTGCCATGAATGTTTGGTCTGTTCTTAGTGTCCAGTATGAGTCTATAGAAATTGCTTTGTCTTTTATTTATGTTTTCATACATCAGTTTATTAATATACTCATTTCTGTGTCCTCTAGCCAGGAACATGCTTTTATTGTCACACACTTGTCTAGGAAGTCTTCAAACATGGAAGTCATATGGGCAGCTTGGATGAATTGTCCTTTTACTACTGCCTGCTTTTATGTCTGTGGGTGGGAACTATTGTAATAGAAGTAGGTATTAGAATGTGTTGGCTTTCTATATATTCTGGAAATATATTTCCCTGCTGTCATATCCTTCATAAGTTAAATATATAAATATGCGATATTGGAATTCTTATATTTGTATGTGAATTTTAAAAATTTGGTGGTATTCTTGATGAATTCCATGAACCCCACTATCTTCTCCTTCTTGTCTGTTTCATCCATGTTGTCCCAAACAATAAAGATGTCATCCAGGTACCAGGTGTATAACTCACATGTTTTAAAGTGTACAGAGTGTATTAAATATATTTTCTCCCACTGTATCATTATGATGTTAGCAAAGAGGCCATACATGCTAACCCATTCGCCATCCCTGTGTGCTGTAAGTAGCATTTACCGTTGAATAGTAAAAAGTTATTTTTCAAAACAATGTCAAGTAAAATTTCAAAAACATTACTCTCATCCTATGTGACTCTTTTTTCAAATAAGTACTCAGTAAACCAAGCTAAACCAATATCATATGGGATTGAAACATAAAGGTCATTGACATATATTGTCAAAAAGATGCAGTCTCTGCTGAAGTTCAATTCATTGATTTTCCCAAGGAATTCCCATGAATCTTTGCAAAAATATTTTTCTTGCCTTAGCAGTGGTTTTAATTTTTCATCTAGGAGTCTGGATATGGGTGGGTAATGGAGCCTGTAGCATTCAATATCGATTTCATTGGTGGGTTGTGGGTGCTGTTATGAATTTTGGGTACACCAAAAATGACAGGAATAGTGGGTGTTATTACTTCAGGATAGTGGGACTCATCTAAACTTACTTGTCCCTGAATGAACATATAATTGAAGCCATTCCTAATTCTGTGGTATGCAGTATTCAGTTCATTCGGTGATACCTCCTTATTCTGTGCTATGCAGTATTCAGTTCATTCAGTGATACCTCCTTATTCTGTGGTATGCAGTAGTCAGTTCATTCAGTGATACCGCCTCATTCTGTGGTATGCTGTATTCAATTCATTCAGTGACACCTCCATATAACAATCATTTTCTAATGCCTTTAGCATTCTGTTAGTGTAATCACATATTTCCATAATAACAATCCCACCCCCCCACCCCTTCATTAGATGTCATAATTCTCAAGTTATTGTCCTTTAATTCATTAAGACAGTCCGTGTCCCATTTGTTTATATTTTCTTTTATTACATGTTTCTTACTTAAAGCATTTTGCAAGTCTAATTTACAGACACATTCAAAAAGCATCAAAGTGGGGTGGATGGATGGATTGTACATATTGGATACCCTTAAAGAACCAAAAGCTTCAAAGGATGGGAGGGTGGCCTAATGGTTAAGGTGCTTGCCTTACAAACACAAGGTGCAGGGTTTGAGTCTCACAAGGGATAATTGGCTAGGCTTACAATGGCTCGCAAGGGCAGTTCGCTTAGCACTAACCTATGAACCTATGCTAGCCAAAAGTATACTAAAATGTAGGCTTCTTGTAAACTGTCTCAAATCTATTAACACATAAGGCAAATTTGCTCTTTTGTTGTGGACGAATGTCATGCCTTTTGCAAATAAGTCCCCACAAACAAAATGAACCATATAACTTGAAAAATCTGTGGGTGCACTAATTCCTTTTACAATTTCTACTTAGCTTCTATGGGTCAAGAATGTCACTGATAGATTGGTTTCTCCTAACGATCCTCCAGTTTTCAACCATTTTCCTTTTTATTATGTGTGAATCTTTGGAATAAGTTAGGACCTTACTCCTTTTATATTTGTCATTTCCTTCACTGATATTTGGTTTTGTGACTTGTAATGGTTTCCTTTTAGGGGGTTCACTAGCACTGGATCATTATTTTGTTTGCGGAATTTAATGGGCCCCAGTAAGTTAGCAATCAGATTCTCATTATATCTTCTTTCTTGCTGCAGTTGACCTAGGTTGGTGAGAAATCTCTCCATCTCTCCAGAAACTCTTACTATTCTCATTCCCTGTGATTTGATGACATTTTACTTAGTAATTTTGGGGTGCATGCTGTTAGCGTGTAGAAGTAGATTCACTCATGTAGGTTTTCTGCACTGGTCATTCTTAAGCTTCTCCTCTTTTCTGCCCTTATAGATGGTGATGTCCAGGAATTCTACCTTATTATAACTACTTTGGTTGGTAAAGTGTGAAAAGTCTGTGGTGTTTTTGATATAGAAGAAGTTATGCAGCTTGTCCCAGGAGCCTTCTCATGTGATAAATATATCACCAATAAAATGATAGTACAATCCATGTATTGAAATAACTCTGAGGAAAAGATGATGCTCTTTCCCCTCTTGCCAAGGCTATATTGGATAAGCTATGGGACATAGTAGCTCCCATAGCTATCCCCCTTGTTTGTTTATAACATTTCTGATTACAGTGAAAGCAGCTGTTTGGTGAGTATGCTATCCAGCATATTTCCAATAGCTTTAATTTCTCTTTGGTTGGTGGTGTTCCTTGATCCCATGTATTCGTTCACAGCATCAATACAGTAGAACAATTTTGGATAATAAATAACAGAAAAATCAATAAACTGGAAAGGGATAAGACAGATTACTTCCACTACAGACCCTACCCTCTACCTCCAGTCTCTCAGTCTTGGAGGAACAAATTCAATCAGCAGGGTACTAGGTACCCAAATTCATCTGTTAATCCTGAGGACAGAACTGCTGGAGGAATTACTATGGATGAAACTGAACAACAACTCCCCCCTGCCTATAACGGCCCCTTGGAGTATCCACTAGACTAAACATGAGGAACATCAACAATCAGTGGGACAATCACCCCTCAATTGTTTCCACAGCGAGGACAACCCCGGTGGAAGAACCATGGGAGGGGCAACTGCAGATGGAACCAATAACAGGTACTGTTTCAAAATGTTTTATCATAAATAATACAAGACATTATTTTAATATAAATGTTGAGGCATTTAATAGTAGTTCCATAGTGGATAGTGCATGCAGGCAATTCCACCTACACATACTATTGAATATGTACCTTCCTCTAACTCCCGTGAGTTACTTGTTCACTTCTGCTCTGTGTAAACCGCATGCATGTACTTGGGTGATTTCTGTCCTGCTTGTGCTCATCTCTGCAGCCCAGGTACCAGCTGTGCTTGTCTGTGTGGAGGTATGCTAAACATATTACCAGTCCAACAAAGTCCTCTCCCTGTATTCTCCTACCACTCATCCTATTTTCTCCACTAATTTTCATTACACAGTTCCCATACTTATCAAGGATAGACAGCATGCAACCCCCTTCCCCCAATTGCCAACCTTATAGCACTTGATTCCATAAAGCAGTATACAGACTGTCACGTCATCACTGGTAATGAACTCCTACTCATCCAAAATTACCCTATCTGAGAGAGGTGTAAATACTTAACACAGCTGGAGGAATCCCTCTCCCAGCTGCATACTGTAAAAATAACACCATTGTAGCCCCCCCCCCATCTAGACCTATGCAATGTCCACAAATTGCCAACTTGATACAATATACAATGATGCCATTAAAAGGTTGCTACCCATGCTTCCTATAATTCCTAGTTCTAGGCAAAAGCCAAAGCCCTCCAATCCACCACCTACACACAATCCCTCATCAACAGATCAAATTCACCATACAACACTACAATAAACACAGTAATAAAGAAGTGTCACTCATATGACAAACAGAAACCCATAAAGCAGCCAAGCCAAGATTGAGTAATGTCCTTGCCATAAGTTACTCCATAGTCACATATACAGATATACCTCTCACCAGACTGATCAAAGACAGAATAACAGGTGTCAGGATCCAAACTTTCACCAGGGTTCTCAAGTCCCTTCACCCTAGGTACATATATGATCTGGGTCCTTGTGCACATGGTAGTGAAGGGCATGAGGCACACCTCTTTGGATTACATGAAGGACGTGATGGAGCTCTCAGAATATGCATCTGAAATAGGTACGGAACTGCCCTTGAGCAGTATTCTAACATCACCATGAAATATACCACAATACAAGCTAAAGATAATTGACTTTAACCATTGGTGTCATTCTAAGGAAGAAAATTACTGACATCCCAAACTGCTTTGCTAGGGATGGGTTGCACCTCTCTCCTCATGTCTTCCATGTATTGGCCAAAATGTTTTCCCCCAGGCTGCATTTTTGGGCATGGTCAGACTCCTCAAATTACCTGCACAATAAGACAAAATCAAGACTACAGTTGCTCAGTTCCATAAACCTTTACAGGAATTTGCATTCCTTCCAATCATTTCTAACTCTTGAAAATATAGCTATTTGTCTAGCTACTGAAACAAAACATGGCTTCAGAACAGTGATAACACCTATGTGGTACAAAGTTTTGATGTGTAACACTCTTTAAGGCCTGACGTCAAAATGACAATTTTATTGGAGGGGTCGTGCCTCTACTCCTAAGAATCCAATTCACCTCCAGTCTCTTAAGACAGGGAAATGACCTTAAACTCTTCCACATCCTTTTCATGACAAATAAAACTCTCTACCACATTATTGCAAACTATTGCACTGATCCATCCATGATGGATATCCAGTGAAACTGACATCCCTCCCTATTAAACCTAATACTAGTCTGTTGGAAGACTTCAGCTAACCTTCATTTAACTGGTAAACCTACAATAGCACTAATACGTATGCATAAAGATTTCTGGACTTGAATAATTCCAACTCTTTAGACTAATTTGTTCAAGTCAAATATAGGGGCTCAGAGATATTGGATCTGTTTCTCACCATTAGAGTTCTGCTATGCTCAGCATATGCAGTTATCATATCACTGTTCAGATATGGCCACTCTATTGTAACACTCACTAAAAGGTAAAAACTGACTTACCAAGAACAGTTTTGTCTTTAGAGATGTCTTTAAAACAAACCTATTCCAACTAACTGATGACATATTGGAATTTCAGCACCATCCTCCCCTCGATGGCCGCATCCATCACACTGCCACATTTGCAGACAACTTCTATGCCCACCTCAAAACATACATTGAAGTATCAGTCCCCATAAGACTCAACTACAATGCCAGGTTCAGGAATAAACCCAAACCCTAATATGCAAATGACAGAATAAGAGGAAAAAACTCATAGCCCCATTAAATGAATTCAAATCCCAGTCAAATAAAGAACTCAGAAGAAGCCTCAAATCCTCCAAAAGCAAGTATGAACTGAAATTTATCAACTATGCTAAGTGCAATCATAAAGTGTTCTTCAGCTATGTCAAAAACATTAGAACAAATACCCAGCAATCTACAGATTACATAACAATCTACAGACTACATAACAATAGCATAACAACAAGCAATGTACAGACTACATAATAACAACAAAAAAAATCCCCTGAGGCTATATCAAATATACTGGGTCTATATTATAAAATTGAATGTTTAGGTTGTTGAATACATAAATGTTGACACCTAAACAGCGAAATCTGAAAACTGCGAACGGCCACTTCTGCAATTTTTTTCACAGGGAAAATATTCACTTGGCCGGCAGACAGGAAAACAAACTTTCAAACCCTAATCAAGGGTGAAGGGGCCTCACCACGACATCCCCTGATGTGGGGGACTGTGCCACCCCCCCCAAAACTAAATATACCAACTCTGAGATCGCTCTACACTGAGGAAAAGGGCAAATTTCCGATAACAGCCAAGCAAGGTTTTTCCTTGTGAAAAAATTTGTGGAAGTGGCCATTCACAGTTTTCAGTTTTCACGGTTTAGGTGTCAACGTTTAGGTGTTCGACAACCTAAACATTTGATTTTATAATATAGACCCAAATATACTAGCTGACAAATTCAGCTCAAATTTTACTACTCTGTTTCTCAACATTTTACCCAACATATTAGCATACCCACACAGCCCTTTGATGTAATTTCCAAGCAAGTCAAGAGTAAAGAAAGCACTTAGCTCTGTTGGTCCAGATGATGTGCCATCCTGCCTTCTTGTAAGTACCAGGTGCTATCTCGTAGACTTGCTACTAAACCTATTCAGTGTCAGCCTCTCAAATGGAGTCACACCAGAGATGTGAGGAACCATTCTTGTCATCCCACTCCTCATAGGTAGACCTGATATTGACCTTGGGAGTTATAGATTTATAAGCCCAGCCTTATCTGTAAAGCAATGGAATGCATTGTTATGGAAAGTAGTAACAAGGACATAAGTAGTACAAAAGTCCTTGACCCAAGCCAGCTTGAGTTTGTTAAAGATAGATTTTGCCTCCTAAACCTGGTGAACTTTTTTTAACTAGTCACTGCTGCATTAGGTGTAGGCAAAGCAATTCATAGTGCCTACCTGGCCCTGGCAAAGGCATTTGATACCATTCTACATTCTGATATTATGACAACCACTGAAAGAGCGTGAAGGAACCACAAACAAGAAACGAAAAAGCAGCCAAATCCACACGCTAACTGCTGAATCTCACTGTACAGGTCAGCGAATAACCAACGAACTGCAAAAGATACTGTAAAATCAAATAAAATTTAATGGTTTAGCGCTTTCTCTCGCTAAGACGAGCTTCTTCAGAACCACAAACAGTATCCAATAACTTCCTTAAAAGTCATAAATGGCGCCAAAAGATAACCACAATACAGGAAGTTGTAAATTTAAAGACATACACATGAAATTGTTAAAAAACGATTGAACATCAAGTTAATAAGCCTTCACTAAAATACATGTAGTACAAATGTGGTATAACTATAGGATGTATAAGCCAACAATATAAATATTACAGAATAAAGCAAAACATTCATATAATGACCCTTCATAACAAATGAGGGGACAATAATTAATTATCCAGAAGTAAAGCAGACTTAATCGATATGCTTTCATTAATACCTGGTGGGCTGGTGGCATCCAAAAATAGTTGCCACCAGAGCTCTCTATAAGATAGATAATTCTTTATGTCACCTCCTCTTGGGTTTCTTCTAACTGTCTCCAAAATAGCAAATTTGAAGATATGTGTAGCACCTAATTCTTGAATGTGTTTACTAAGGGCATTTTTCATGTCTAATTTCCGTATGCTGTATAGGTGGGAATAAATTCTTTGACGCAATTGTCTTTCTGTCTTCCCTATATAATAACAATTGCACATTTGGCATATAGCAATGTAGACAAGCATTGTTGACCTGCAATTGCCCTTACTAAAATGTACTATGTTATGACCTGCATTTTGTAAAACAGTGCTGCTGTTGTCAAATATGTAGGTGCATTGTTTACAAGTACCACATTTAGAGGTGTGTGTGGCTGAATATTGACTAGGTGCATTCGTACTTTCCAAGATGGATTTAAGATTTCTACCCATTTTGTAAACAAATCTGGGTTCGAAGCCTAAAATATCCACAATGCCCTGATTTATGGTCAAAATATGCCAATTTTTGTTTATAATGTTTTTAATAAAATTACTATATGGGCCATATTCAATAACACACAGTCTTTGTGACATATCATGCCATTCTTTAGGCCTCAAATTGTCTACAATAACTGCAGAGTCAGGGTCTGAAAAGTAGAAATCTTCAGATTAGCCCCTAATAATGGGGTATATTTCTTACCCCATTCCTTCAAAACATAATCAGCAGTCTCATCCAACATTTTGGAGATGTATCCCCGATCTTTAAATAGAGCCTTCATATAATCTATTTCTTTTACAACATCCTGAAATTCAGAAGTCATCCTAATGGCTCTTATGCATTGCCCTTTAAAGATGTTCCTCTTCATATTTAGAGGGTGACAGCTGTTATAGTCTAAGTATGAGTTGGTGAAAGTGTGTTTTCTGTATATGGAGGATTTAAACCTACCATTTACTAAAGAAATGTAAGTATCTAGATAAGCCACTCCTATAGTACTGTGTGTAGAAGTGAATTTCAAAAATCTGCTACTATCATTCAAATAGTGCATAAAAGATTCAAACAGTTCAATATTTCCTTTCCATAGGATGTAAATGTCATCTAGGTAACGAGAATAGTAGGCAATGTGGTGGTAAAATGCACTATTGAACACAAAATTCTCCTCCCAATCAAGCATAACCAGATTAGCAAACATGGGAGCGCAAGCTGCTCCCATGGCTACTCTGGCTTGCTTGAATATTTCCCCCTCAAAATATACATCGTTATGATCTAAAACTATGCTCATAAGGTCCACAAGTAAAGATATCCTGTCCCAACTCATATCAGTATGTTTTCTCAAACTACTTGAGAAGGCTTCTAATCCTTCATCCCACGGAATGCAACTGAACAAGTCTACAACATCTATAGAACAGAAAATTAAATGTTCTTGTTGTATATTCACTGGGAAGTTACGAAGAAATTCCCAAGAATCTTTAACCAAATGACCTAATTTGTTGTAAATAAATTTCAAGGTGTGATCTATTACTACACCGATGGGAAACGTTTTAGATTTGCTGCCCGATATAATTGGGCATAATGGAGGATTCATATTGGTTTTGTGGACCTTCGGAATACCCACTATGGTGGCTAGGACAGGATTGTCCACCATCATAAAATCAAAAAGATCCCTAGTAATTCTTTGCTGTAGCAGATATTCCTCTAAGAATATCTCAATATTCCTATAGGCAATATTTAACTCATTAGTAGATGAAATACAGTAATTGCCTGACTCATGAAGAATATTGTGTATAGAGGCACTGTAGGCGATTGCATCATATAATACAATGCCTCCGCCCTTGTCGGGCTTCATAACCCTGACAGATGGATCCAAGGATAAATCCCTCAAAATTTTCTTTTCCTCAAATGACAAATTTTCCTTTTGTTCTATAAGTTTCTTTTTTCTACAAGTAGATTTTTTAAGAGCATAGATCTCCTTCATAACCCTCCTCTCAAATATAGAGACTACAGGGTTGTTAAACGGAATAAAAGTGCTCTTTTTCTTCAGAGGTCTGTCAGTATTAGACTCTGATATGTTACTGTTCTCAAACATTAGGGCCAAATTGAGTTTTCTAGTATATTTCTTTATATCTAGTAAGGAATCAACAACACGAAATCTAGGTGTGGGTATAAATTTTAACCCTTTGGAGAGCAAACTGAAGTGTGCTGTTACTAATTGCACATTGCTGTAATTAAAGATTTTAAAATTCTTGTACTCATGTATGACTTCGTCCACTACAGCAATACACTCCCCACTATCAGTGTGTCGACTAACATCCTGTTGTACAGAATCAATAAGAAAGTTTACTATCTCTTTCTCCAATTTCCTCTCATCCTCCAATTGTTTTTGTTCTTTTTGGGTGGGACTGAATAAAAATCCTGCTCTGTGTTATCATCATAGGCAGGTTCCACCCGTCTATTTTGGGCTCCTACATATGTTTCTTTCTTTTCATTGCCCCACCTATAACTCAAATGTCTGTTATATTGCTCCTTGTCTCTCACTATTTTTTTACATTTCCTATCAAAGGCAATTTAGCGTGTGGATTTGGCTGCTTTTTCGTTTCTTGTTTGTGGTTCCTTCACGCTCTTTCAGTGGTTGTCATGTCCGTATCTCACAGTCCACTCAGCATTACCTCGCCTGACGATAGTAAGGGGATTTCTTGCCTCCGTTCTGAGGTTTTATCCCTACGCAGGGAGGTTGCCAAGATTTTTGAATTGCTCAATAAACAGTTGGTCGATAACTGCTCGACTTGTAATCCTTCTGGTACCAAAGCTACTGGACAAGTTAATTCTGTTACAACTCAGGAATGTTTAAACGTACGGAGTGAGTCACCTAAGGAGTGTAGAACAGTTCGGAGTAAGTCACGCTCTAAGAATACAAGTGGTGCAGCAACGGGTGATTTTTTGTCTTCTTCGTCTTTGGACATTCCCAATGGACAAGATTGTCAGCCCATTACCAGCTGCGCAATTGATTTACCTGGACTTATAGACCCTTCTGAACATATCAGGACTGTCGGTCCTGATTTCACCTTTGATTTTTCTTTTGGGAACTATGACGATGAAGCTGTACATATAGGTACGCGACCTAAAGCTACACAGCCTTTACGTACTTATGCACACATTTCCAATGAGAAGATTAAATGTCAAGGTACTGTTATAAACACGGTTAATGATTCTTCTTTTTTTCGTAATTATCAGCTTTCCGATAACGTAGCTGGTCAAAGAACTGATAAGCTTAAACCTTTACAAGATTTTATAAGTCATGATTGTAAATTTGACCGCATAACAGATGGTAAAGCTCAAGTAAAGCGCCATGCAGTTAAAGGGACTTTGAGAGACTATATTTACTTGTTGGGTAAAAAGTTAAACAATATCAATGCTATCAAACTCGACAATGCATATTTGAACCATTGTATGGCTATCAATATTGTCCCAATGGGACTAAGATTTTTTAAATTCCCATTGGGTATTGATATTAATGTTGATGTTGAAAATGAATTCAACACATTGTTTGATTCTTTTGGTGTTGGATTTATGAAGCTTTTAATTAAGCATAACGATATGAAATTGTGTAAACTAATTACTGAGGTTGAAGACTCAGACAATAATATTACACAAGACCTTAATTTTAATCAATGGGAGAAGCTCTATTACAAACAATTTACCTTAGCGGAGGACAGGGCTAAAAAGGCCTTTGATAGGAAATGTAAAAAAATAGTGAGAGACAAGGAGCAATATAACAGACATTTGAGTTATAGGTGGGGCAATGAAAAGAAAGAAACATATGTAGGAGCCCAAAATAGACGGGTGGAACCTGCCTATGATGATAACACAGAGCAGGATTTTTATTCAGTCCCACCCAAAAAGAACAAAAACAATTGGAGGATGAGAGGAAATTGGAGAAAGAGATAGTAAACTTTCTTATTGATTCTGTACAACAGGATGTTAGTCGACACACTGATAGTGGGGAGTGTATTGCTGTAGTGGACGAAGTCATACATGAGTACAAGAATTTTAAAATCTTTAATTACAGCAATGTGCAATTAGTAACAGCACACTTCAGTTTGCTCTCCAAAGGGTTAAAATTTATACCCACACCTAGATTTCGTGTTGTTGATTCCTTACTAGATATAAAGAAATATACTAGAAAACTCAATTTGGCCCTAATGTTTTAGAACAGTAACATATCAGAGTCTAATACTGACAGACCTCTGAAGAAAAAGAGCACTTTTATTCCGTTTAACAACCCTGTAGTCTCTATATTTGAGAGGAGGGTTATGAAGGAGATCTATGCTCTTAAAAAATCTACTTGTAGAAAAAAGAAACTTATAGAACAAAAGGAAAATTTGTCATTTGAGGAAAAGAAAATTTTGAGGGATTTATCCTTGGATCCATCTGTCAGGGTTATGAAGCCCGACAAGGGCGGAGGCATTGTATTATACGATGCAATCGCCTACAGTGCCTCTATACACAATATTCTTCATGAGTCAGGCAATTACTGTATTTCATCTACTAATGAGTTAAATATTGCCTATAGGAATATTGAGATATTCTTAGAGGAATATCTGCTACAGCAAAGAATTACTAGGGATCTTTTTGATTTTATGATGGTGGACAATCCTGTCCTAGCCACCATAGTGGGTATTCCGAAGGTCCACAAAAACCATATGAATCCTCCATTACGCCCAATTATATCGGGCAGCAAATCTAAAACGTTTCCCATCGGTGTAGTAATAGATCACACCTTGAAATTTATTTACAACAAATTAGGTCATTTGGTTAAAGATTCTTGGGAATTTCTTCGTAACTTCCCAGTGAATATACAACAAGAACATTTAATTTTCTGTTCTATAGATGTTGTAGACTTGTTCAGTTGCATTCCGTGGGATGAAGGATTAGAAGCCTTCTCAAGTAGTTTGAGAAAACATACTGATATGAGTTGGGACAGGATATCTTTACTTGTGGACCTTATGAGCATAGTTTTAGATCATAACTATGTATATTTTGAGGGGGAAATATTCAAGCAAGCCAGAGGCGTAGCCATGGGAGCAGCTTGCGCTCCCATGTTTGCTAATCTGGTTATGCTTGATTGGGAGGAGAATTTTGTGTTCAATAGTGCATTTTACCACCACATTGCCTACTATTCTCGTTACCTAGATGACATTTACATCCTATGGAAAGGAAATATTGAACTGTTTGAATCTTTTATGCACTATTTGAATGATAGTAGCAGATTTTTGAAATTCACTTCTACACACAGTACTATAGGAGTGGCTTATCTAGATACTTACATTTCTTTAGTAAATGGTAGGTTTAAATCCTCCATATACAGAAAACACACTTTCACCAACTCATACTTAGACTATAACAGCTGTCACCCTCTAAATATGAAGAGGAACATCTTTAAAGGGCAATGCATAAGAGCCATTAGGATGACTTCTGAATTTCAGGATGTTGTAAAAGAAATAGATTATATGAAGGCTCTATTCAAAGATCGGGGATACATCTCCAAAATGTTGGATGAGACTGCTGATTATGTTTTGAAGGAATGGGGTAAGAAATATACCCCATTATTAGGGGCTAATACGAAGATTTCTACTTTTTCAGACCCTGACTCTGCAGTTATTGTAGACAATTTGAGGCCTAAAGAATGGCATGATATGTCACAAAGACTGTGTGTTATTGAATATGGCCCATATAGTAATTTTATTAAAAACATTATAAACAAAAATTGGCATATTTTGACCATAAATCAGGGCATTGTGGATATTTTAGGCTTCGAACCCAGATTTGTTTACAAAATGGGTAGAAATCTTAAATCCATCTTGGAAAGTACGAATGCACCTAGTCAATATTCAGCCACACACACCTCTAAATGTGGTACTTGTAAACAATGCACCTACATATTTGACAACAGCAGCACTGTTTTACAAAATGCAGGTCATAACATAGTACATTTTAGTAAGGGCAATTGCAGGTCAACAATGCTTGTCTACATTGCTATATGCCAAATGTGCAATTGTTATTATATAGGGAAGACAGAAAGACAATTGCGTCAAAGAATTTATTCCCACCTATACAGCATACGGAAATTAGACATGAAAAATGCCCTTAGTAAACACATTCAAGAATTAGGTGCTACACATATCTTCAAATTTGCTATTTTGGAGACAGTTAGAAGAAACCCAAGAGGAGGTGACATAAAGAATTATCTATCTTATAGAGAGCTCTGGTGGCAACTATTTTTGGATGCCACCAGCCCACCAGGTATTAATGAAAGCATATCGATTAAGTCTGCTTTACTTCTGGATAATTAATTATTGTCCCCTCATTTGTTATGAAGGGTCATTATATGAATGTTTTGCTTTATTCTGTAATATTTATATTGTTGGCTTATACATCCTATAGTTATACCACATTTGTACTACATGTATTTTAGTGAAGGCTTATTAACTTGATGTTCAATCGTTTTTTTAACAATTTCATGTGTATGTCTTTAAATTTACAACTTCCTGTATTGTGGTTGTCTTTTGGCGCCATTTATGACTTTTAAGGAAGTTATTGGATACTGTTTGTGGTTCTGAAGAAGCTCGTCTTAGCGAGAGAAAGCGCTAAACCATTAAATTTTATTTGATTTTACAGTATCTTTTGCAGTTCGTTGGTTATTCGCTGACCTGTACAGTGACATTCTGATATTATCAATAAGTTAAACAAACTAAATGCAAACCCCTATATTATCCATGAGATAACAAAGTGGTTTACTAACAGAACCCATTCAGTTAGTGCTGGAGGCAGACACTCATCAAAAAAAGTGTACTTGCCAGCAGTGTCCCCCAGGGATTATCCCTGGGACCGCTCCTCTTTGGTATTTACTTCTCTGATTTCAAGGCTGATATCAAGGGTTTGTGACTGACAAAGTTTGCACATGACTGCAAACTCAGAGCTTTCATTAACTACCAAAAGACTTCCTATATTCTCCAGGAGGGTCCGATGCACAACAACAGGTAGTGCCTGGACTACAGCCTTAAACTAAATACCTAGAAATACAACATCATTATCCTATCATATAGGTGACGTTCCCTTAAAAATAACTCAGTCATCAGAGACCTTTGCACTTTCATTGATTATAAACTATTCTTGGACCACCACATGCTCTCCACTGCAAGGAAATCATTTTATATAGTGAAACTAATTACCAGGGACATATATTGCAAATCCAGGGAAGTCACCATCCCTCTCTACTTTTCCTCATATGGCCATAAGTAGAGGATAGTGCCCCTTTTGGTATGTACTTGTGTAAGCATATGCTCCAACTCGAGAGCTCATATTATTTCTTCAATAAGATGATCAAGGGCATGTCCATCATGAACTATCATGGGTGCCTTGAAATGTTCTCTTTCTCTATCTTCCTACACAGCCTCAAAATTTCAAGCCCTATGCAATTTTCTGCACATCCACTAAACAAATAACCCCCAAAGCAAATGCTTAAGAAAGCTAAACTTTCACCAACATTAAGTAGGACCTGCTGGCATGATAGCTATCTATCACAGAGCATCCCTCTTTTACAGAATAGATTTCCCTTGGATGTTACTCAAAGCAGCTCACTGACCATTTTTAAGTGAAACCTGGATGAACAGATGGGCGGTTGTAAATATACCTTGGATCTGGCCCCACAAACCTACTGTGAAAGGGGTTGAAACTAGGTATAGATTATTCAGGCCACCTAATCCCTCAATGTAAGAAGCTGAACCTGGGTATCTGTTCATGTGAAGGGCAATAGCCTATTATTTACCTATGAACTTGTCAATTCATATTCAAGTTTGTGCATCCAGAACTACATAAAAAGTATTACTACACTGCATATGCAGTTTAGTACCTCCTAGAACAGGTTATAGCAGAAAAGGGTTACATGACCAGCCCACTTATCCATTTAAGGAATGTTAAATATAATAAATACATATTCATGTAGTAACTTCAGCAGTGATGTGCAAACATGCTTTACATTACCATAGTTCCTTTACATGCTTTGCATGACTCAGGTTATCAAAGAAAGAGTTCTACACTAGAACAAGCTATCTAGTCATTTAACAAGCAAAGGGAATTTTAGAGGTCACTTTAGAGTTATCAGTTTTATTCAACAGGTTTGAGCTGCTGGTTAACCATATTTATTTTACAGTAGAATGACAGTACGTGTATCTGAATTCTACTACACAACACAGACGTTTTTATTATAATTAAAAACAGTAAAATGTGTGTGTGTGTGTGTGTGTGTGTGTGTGTGTGTGTGTGTGTGTGTGTGTGTGTGTGTGTGTGTTTGTGTGTGTGCGTGTGTGCATGTGTGTGCACTTATGAGTGTCTCATGAAGCAGTGAAAACTCATATGAGTGAACCTTTAAACAGCAGTCAGTTTAGAGCAAAAGCTCAAAACAAACAAAACAAAAAAAATATTACTTTCTATATTAATTTTTTTTTTTTTTTTGCAAGGGGAAAGACATCCTGCACTCCCCACACCCCCTGCTAAGTATATATGCTAACTTCAAGACTGTGCATTCAAAGGACTACTGGCAGAAACTCCATTAGGAGGAACATATGCTCTTATGAGCGTTCACTCTTCCTAACTGTAACTATGTATGCACACTTACTATGAAGACTGTGACAGTATCCAGTCTTTCCCTTAAATATTAACAGCCATATTCAAATGAGCACTTTAAATACAGTTTGCCCAATAAACTACAGAAAAAGTATTTGTATAGAAGATTCAAAAATTATTCTGTAGCTCATGACAGTTTTTCCGCCATAAACTACAATGACCGTTATAACATGACATGAGAAAAGATTGCCAAAACACTTTAAACACTATCAGAAGATTGTATACCTATACCCCCAGTCTAGATTTTATGTTCTTTTTAGCACAGTTCATAGGTTCATAGGTAGGTACTAGGCTATTGACCCTAGGGCCTATATAAGCCTAGCTAAAAGGTACCCTGGCTTTTGCCACCCAACAAAATTATTTTCCTGTGCCACTGTCGAGCAGAGCCACAGAAGTGATCCCTGGGGTGAATTTCCTATCTCCCATCCAATCATCAAGATTTTTCTTGAAGAGTGCTAAGGAGGAGCTTTGTTTGATATAGATAGCTAGTTTGTTCCAGAGTATGGGAAGTCTCTGGGACAGGAATCTATCCCTCCAGCAGGCTTTGTTTATTGTGGTGACAAGGTTTAGGTCCCTAGAGCATGTACCTCAGAGGGATTGGGATTTCTTTAAGTGGAGCATATCCAAAAGCTCTGGGTTTGACATAACTTTGTGTGTTAGGCAGAGATCTCCTCTGAGTAGACGATATGGGACGGAGTCAAGCTGCAGTTTTTTGAGACGGTCTGTGTAGGGCATCTGTTTGAGGCCGGTAATCCTCTTTGTGAGGTATTTCTGTGGCCTTTCCAGTTGTTGTAGATGTCTTGTGAGATACATACCAAAAGGGGCGTTGTACTCTATAATGGGTCTAATGAGTGATAAGTAGAGGGGAACAATGACCTCTTTTTCCTGGATGAGAAACCTTTTGTGATGAGGTGTGCCACATAGAAGGATTTCCTGACTACTGTTCTTTCAGTTCCACATCAAAATGACTAATCCCATATTAATTAAGCACTCTTCTTACAGTTTTTCCAAGAAGCTTCTTTATCTACACAGCTGGGTGCTTTTGGGGGCCCAGAAGGTGAATAATTTGCCCCATGTGCTCACCATCAGGAACAAAACTCTGTACCATATATAATATCACCTCTCCCAAGCACCTGTGTGCAGTTTTGCATGTTTGGCTAATACATGATTTGCATGTTCATCAGGTTGCATTTCATATAAGCTGAATGTAGTTGTGATTTACTCTGCATATATTTCATAGGTGAGACTTATAAATTACAAAACAGCATCAACAGCACTGAAAAACAATGCTTAAAAGCAAGGGTACAAATTGCTTGCATGTGCAAAATGATTACATTCACAGGGGGAAAAAAGATGCAGTTAAAGTACTGTCCAGTCTTTCTTACTCTATCAGAATAAGCTTCTGTTAGAAAAATACATTTTTTTATATCCTACTGAAGTAAAAAAGGTTATGGGATGAGATGTCATTGTTGCATGTTGTCAACAAATAAACTATGCATTTTGTAGTCATCATCAGCTATTACAAATCTATGAGTATGGAAGAAGGAAGGGCGGCTCCAGGTACACTTAACCACATATAAACAGAACAGGGCATACTGTGAAAAACAACAGCATATCAGACTTCCCAAATCTTGCTGAATTAGGCAACGATGTGAAGGCTGGTATTACATAATACTTAGAAGTGTTAAAAGCTGCACTGCTATGCTGAGAAACACCTTTTTGTATTCTAGTAAAGGCGAAAAACCATTTTATATGATGCATTGTTTTTACTTAATGTTATTATTAATGGGAGTTACACTGTATTTCTAAGAAAATACTTAGAAGCTTAATTTAACATTTGCCATTTATTTTAAGCATTTCCTGTCTGCTGGAAAATTAATTGATATAACAAAAACAAAAATGCATTTTTGTTTTTCATAAGGGCCTGAACCAAGTGATAACTATATTTCACAGATTCTAAACATTTTTCTAGAAATGAGCACAGGATAGATTTGTTTAACTTAACAAAGTTGATCAAATGTTAAAAAGAACAATCACAATTTATTTATAGTATTTGTAAAAATATAATCAGAAAACAACCAAAATCCACATAATGTACTCAGTATTTATTGACGTACATTTATGAATACCTATATCCGTATATCTTAAGCTCTTCCTGCAAGAAATATGGACAAAGTCTAAAATAATGGGGAGGCAGAGGCCCAAGTATAAGGACAGATTTTAAATATTACTCTTATTAACTTAGAAAATTGTTTGAATAATAGGATTTGTGTTAGCATGCATTTTTTGAGGTCAAGAAGTCTGAAACTTAAATGTATATCATTATTTTGTGATTATTTTCCTCATTAGTTTGCCAGAAAACCACACATTTTTGTAGGAATAAACCAAAAATATGAGGCAAAAATCTGGACATTCTGCGAAAATCTGGACAGTTGAGAGATTTGCTACATCCATAGTAAGACAAACAAATAATATTATCTACTGTTGTATGAAAACCCAGCACTTGAATTCAATACAAAAAAGTTCACATTCCATGGCATGTTAATGTGAAATATTCCAAAGCTCAACAATGTGTGCAACTCTAATTACTATTAATTACTACTGACAGCTGGAATATACTCAGCTGACCATTCCTCTTAGCTCCTGAAAGTATAAAACCACAAAGCTGTAGTTACAGTCACATTGGTCACAATTATAGCAATAGTGCAAAAGCAAAATACACACGGTACTAAATTATCCATTTCCACTTTCATTGTTTATTTCTCCAATTCAGTGATTTATGTATACTTCAGTTCTGTGACTGTTAAGACCTACAGATACTTGTGTCTTGCACAAGAGGCTTGTATCTTTCATAAAACACCATGATGTTATCCCATAATGTACTGACATGTTAAAAAATACAAGTTATCTCCAGTAGTGTGTACTGGCAGAGGTCTGCAGTTCAAGGAGCAGCAGTCTTCAGAACGTACATCCCACTGGTTGGGGCATGCACTAGAAAGCCAGTGAATCATGCAGTCAATTTGGTGGTAATCAGAATCCCTGCAGCCAAATGCCATTTATCCTGTAAGCCATCAGCCTTTAATCCGCACAATCAGCTTATTGTATATCTGTGACTAGTGATCCCCATTAATAACTATGTTAAACAGTTATGAGACCCTATGGCTCTGTGGGGTAATAGTAAATATCTCACCCAATTCCTACCTTCTAAGTCAAGATTTTGAGAGACTGTGCCAATACACCTTTCCTGAGTCACATTCCTTGTGGTCAATCCACAAGCCTTTTGTGAGGATATGCCCTGGTGGAGTGGTGTGCCAAAGTTATACTGCACCATGCACAATGAGGTAAACAAAGATTCATTTTCTTAGTTCAGTCTCCAGCAATCAGAGTTTGTGTGTGTGTGTGTGTGTGTGGGGGGGGGGGGTTGATGTGTGGGTGTGTGTGGGTGAGTCTGTGTGTCTGTGTTTGCTTAGGTGTATACTACACCATGCATGGCCTATAACACTACCTTTCAATGCTAGACCCTGTCCCAACATGTCTACTTGCTTCCCTTGGACTTAAGCTTTGTGAGTAGTCATATACATTAGAAAGCACTAAGAAGTTCTGTAACAATAAATCAGAGTAAACATGAACTTGAAGAAAAACATCTGACCTACTTCTCTTTTATTCTAGAGAAAGACATATTTAGCTAGAAGATGGTGTTTGTAATTATAAAATTCAACCAGGTAATTAATAATATATAATAATAATAATAATAATAATAATAATAATAATAATAATAATAATTGCAGATGAATAAACTAAGTAAATGCTGAAAAATATATTTTTCGTGTATTCCCTTCTGCCAGTGATAGATGTGTAGAATTATGTAAGTTCTCAGGAAATTAAAGGTTATGTCAAGCCAGGCAGCTGTGGGCTTACAGACTTCAAGGCAATACCTAGTAAATAAAATATAATGCTGTTCCACCTACAGATGTTTTAGTCTTTACAATTCTTTCATTTGGCATTTGCCTGCATCGTATATACACTTTTTGAAATTATAACCATTCATTGTGATATCATATTTTAGAGAATGGGCAACCAGTACAATGCTATGCTGAATGGTGAGTGAACATTGTCCAGCAGGATATTAATGTAAGATAATAACCACTGAAAAAAGTCTGCTGCTTCACAGAAGCATATTAATCTGCCTTGAAGTTCAAACAACTTAAAAAGCAAACAGTTGTCATTTTTATGCTCACCAAACAGTGCTTTGCTGTTAAGTGATTGTAAAACAATAAAACAACAAAGTAAATAAAATAAAAAAAGTGTGTGTGTGTGTGTGTGTGTGTGTGTGTGTGGGTGTGTGTGTGTGTATGTGTGTGTGTCAGTGGTGGCTTCAAATCAAAGGGGGGCTGCAGGAGACAGATAAATGGGTGGGGCCAAAGATAATGGGTGTGGTCAACTAGAAAGGGATGGGGCTATGATAAAAAAATGCAAAAACTGGGACTTTAATTAAATACGCTGCCCTGGGTGCCAAACCATCATTATGAGAGTCCAATCAAGACAAAATGAAGTGTAGAAGAAACAAAAATATTTCACTGCATTGGCTACATGACAGTTTACTTAATATCTAGATGGAAGCAAAATGGTTGTGAGCCATGAAAAAATAAATTACTTCCTAAATACATTACTGGAATGCCATTCAAAATCAAGTATAAAAAAACAAGCAGCACTCAGTTCAAACCACTTCTCCTTGCATTGCAGTTCTAATTATAATTTATATTCAGCTTTATAAAAGTGCCAAGTAACATGCTGAAAGTAGCAATTACTTGTAAAAAGTTTCTTATCCAAAAAAGGCCTGCTAGGGAAACATGATCAAAGTAAAAAATGAACAGCAAACAAGAAACAAGATCAAGATCAATTGCTTAAACAGGCTATGGACCACACATGAGAGATTGGCATTCTGTTTAGTTTACTGGTAAAGCCTGCAAAGATGACTACAAGTCTCCAACAAATGTAATGAGCTTTATTACAAATACTGTCATATGCATTTCAATACCCAAGGCTTATATGCTATCCAGTTATGTAAATATCCTCTGCATGGCAACAACAAAAAGGCTTTCAATGTTGGTAATTCTTTAACAGTATGCTTATTAAAGCTTACTTGTATCTTACAGACTCAGACAAGCTTAACTGATGGTCATTAAAGCATTGCTACTTAAACAAAAAAGCAACAGGCACTGCAACAACATGTATTTTCTAAACAAGAAGCATAACTCAACAGTATAAAAATATGACAAAAAACCAGAACATTCTGCAAAATCAAGGACAGATGAAAAGCCACTGTAGTACTTGTGTACTCTGCACACTTAACACTGCATAACTGCTCCTTGCTTTGCTTGGACACATCCAGAGTCACTACATGGGGGAGTGGGGTGGGGTGCCACAAGTATGTCACAATTGGAATTGTCTCTGGCTGACGGTGATGGCCCTGACACATTTGTCATACTTCTCATCCTCAGAGCAAGAAATCTGAACAAAGCCATAAATAGAAGTGAGACAAAAGCCCAAAAATTAGGATAAATTTTAAATACTGCTCTTATAAACTTAGAAAGATAACAGAATAGTAGGTCTTTCATTATTATTCATTTTCTGAGGGGAATGAAATCTGAAACTCAGATGTCTGTCATTATTTTTTTAACTTCAGTCTTTAATGATTTGCCACTAATTTGCCAAAAAATCACAATTTTGTAAAAAACAGACCAAAAATGTGATGCAAAAATATAAAGTAGCCAAACAATACAGCTGGGAACCTGTCAAAGAAGAGACACTTTTAATATTAGTACTGTTAACATGAGCACCTGACAAAATAAGAGAATTTGCATGCATTTCTGAAATTAAAAGTAATCTATAATGCTGATCATCACAATTATTTATTAATTGGAACCCTCCACATTTTCTTCCAAATTTGCCATTTTGTGGAGGGATTATTTGGGGAAGAGCAACATTCTGAGCCAAAATCGTGGACAGACAAGCATGCAAACTTCAGTAAACATGGAAAACTGTAGTAAAAATATTTCATCCTCTGTTTTTCATATTTTGTCACTGTGACTGACTGCACAACTACCTTTGTGGGGCACATTGACCACATTTCCTTCACTCTTGCTGTCTATCTGCACTGCTGCCTTATTCTTCTACATTCAGTGCCTGATCATTCTGTATCCTTATAATACACAGCTTGTTTATATGCTTGCCACTTGTGTATACTAATAATGCAACGCTGCAATTTTCATGGACGTCCTCAGCTGAATAAGTTAGTATAAAGGGACAGCATTGATACTGTCATTATGGTTGCTATAAGAAACTTGCTGGGAACAGAACTGGTAAGACATGCAGAAGGAGTCAGACACCTACCTCCCAAGTTAAAAAAAATGATGAGTGACTGTCAACTGTCCATCTCTGGATCACAAAAAATAAGTAGTTTAGCTAGGTCAACCATCAGTCAGGATAGGAATCAAGTCCTGAATCTTTCCTCGGACTCTCCATATAATTATTAATAGCAAGCACTGAATGTTTTGTTTGAATGGTAGCACCGTGGCAAGTGAAGTAACCAGTAGTACTGCCTGTTACAACTGATTGTTTCTCACTCTCTTGTTTGGAAAGAGAGTGAGAACCAATCAGTAGCCTTCCAGCCATCCACGTCATGTATGTGACTGTGGATGTGGCAGTCCGACCCCCTTCCACTTTACTGTGTGGTTAACTGTTCAGATATCTGGGCATCAAACTGATGCAGTTCTCTCTCCATAATATGGATGACTTTCAAAGCAGTCCAGATTTACAGAAACTAAACAAAAAAAAAAAAAATGGAACTCGTGGAGCATGTGCAGTTCGAGTTCCGGGACTTCACGAGTCAGTCGAACTCACTGAGCACTGTTTTTAATTTATGAATATTTTATTTTTAAAAGTGAAATTTTTTTTTTCTTTTCTTTTTTTCTTTTCTTAACACAGCTGGGAAGGCTGCAGTCCTCCAGCCCGATGGCACAATCTGCCACTGGTGTGTGTGTGTGTGTGTGTGTGTGTGTGTGTGTGTGTGTGTGTGTGTGTGTGTGTGTGTGTGTGTGTGTGTGTGCGCGAATGTTTATATGACTGTGTGTGTTTGCATACGTCTGTGCTTGCATCTCGAAAGAGAGAAACTGAGAGAGAGAGAGAGAGAGAGAGAGAGAGAGAGACAGCACTGGCTGCAAGAAGCAGTCCAATAGCACAGATCACATAAAAAATAAGAGTCATGAATCTGTTAATTACTGGCCTTATTGGCTGACTTTAATCTAATGTGATTTACAAGAAAAATCAATGGACCAGCAGTACTAAGAAGGAAATTCAGGGACAGTAAGGGGGGGGGGTGCTATGCTCTGCATTACTATTTGTTTTTCCTGTTCATTTGTCACAAGGTGATATCTATAAATGTGCTTATCAACAAAATAGAATAACTGCAGGGTGTTTATGTTTGTATGTATGAGTGTTTCTGTGTTATGTACATTTTGCATGGCTCTGCCTGTCTGACTGCCTGTCAATGTTTCTGAACACTTCTGAAATTCCTTGTAAATATCAGGTTTGTCTGTGCCTGTGTTTCTGAATGTTTTTGTGTGTTTGTGTGTGGGGGGGTGAGTATAGGCATTAAATACACACGAGTTATATTTTGGATGTAAAATACTTCCTCCTACAACAATGACATACTGTTTACTACATCAAATCTGAAACATTATGCAGAGAAACTATTTTACATCAAATACTTTATTTTGAAATTCTGACGCCCATATGATCGACGGTCATATACCTAAGATGAAAATAGCAAAACCTGAAAAACCCAAACATTCACTTTTTCCAAGGTAAGTAAACACTTGCCCAAACATAAACAAAACTAATGCCAAAGTAAGTAAAACCCACCTAAGTCAAGGGCTACACCCCCATCCCACCCTAACTATACATACCAACTCCGGGATCGCACTACAGTGGATAAAATGGCATGCTGGGCAAGTGTTTACTTGTGAAACTGAGTTTTTCAAGTTTTGCTTTTCTCATCTCGGGTATATGACTGTCTATCATATGGACACCGAGATTTCAAAGGATATATATATATATATATATATATATATATTATGTAAAATAGTTCCTCTGCATAATGTTTCAGATTTGATGTAGTATATGCCATTGTTGTAGGAGGAAGTATTTTACATCCAAAATATAACTTCCATGTGTATTTAATGCCTATACGCATTCCCACCACACACACACACAAAATATATATATGTCTACTTCAGTAGACCAAAATCCCACTTACTCAACTTTTAAAATACAGAGACAGCAAAGACGAAAATCCATAATACCAATGTCCCACAACACTGATATTCCACTCCAGGTAAATAACTACTTGGCCACCATGGTGACCTTTGCCCCTTACCCCCACAGTAGTGTGATCTCAGAGTTGGTATATTTAGTTAGGTGGGCTGTGGAGGATGCAGCCCTTACATGGGTGGGTTTAGTTTGTTTTGGATTTAATTTGTTTTTCAGGTTGGCCAAGCTGTTACTTACTTGGAGTTGAAAGTCGGTGTTCCAGGTGGTTAGTCTACTGAGTTGTTGGCTTTGTCAACTCGGTTATATCAAAATTGGGTAAATGGGATATATATATATATATATATATATATATATATATATATATATATATATATATATATATATATAATAAATACATTCAAAAGAATTTAACAGATAACCCATTCTCCAAGCAAAATAATATTGATCAGGTTGTCTTATAGTAAAAATAATCCCCTGGATAAACTCCATGCAAGAATAACACTATTCTTGCATGGAGTGGTTCATGTCCATATAGCATGGCAGCGCACCTTGCATATTCATGAGGGAGTGCTGCTGTTCTATCTATACAGACATGAATCCTGAATGAGTGCAGGGGGCATGTACAAGTAGTGCATGGACAGTGAACATGCCCCCAGCACTCAGAAAGTACCGTACTGCACTTTCTAAATTGATCTGACATAATATTAGACATTTACTGTAATATTATGTCAGTATTTCAGTGTCAGTGTACACTGAAATGAAATAAATGATCATTTCAGTATCCATGGACACTGAAATAAACATGGCAGCAAGAAAGCAACGCAGGGTGTGTGTGTCAGGTTCTATGACACACACCCTACATTGCCGAAGTACCGTATGACACCTCCGCAACATGCTAAAGCAGGAAATGTGAGCAAATGCACAAATAATGGGGGATAAATCCCTCAAAAGGGACACAGCACACATATTGCCCAATAAACATAGAATGTTTATAGAAAACAGGTCATGCATTAGCATGAATTACCAAAGGGTAGAAGTCTGAAAGCAAATGTATGCCAACATTCCCTGAGAGCAGTGCATCTGGAAAAAGGCACAAGTAATGGGGGGGAATAAAATAGTGAGAGGTCTGACAAATTGCCCTCACACATTTAAAAAGTTGATAGAAAACAGGATATGTATTAGCAGGAGTCCATGAAGGATAGAAGCCTGAAAGCCAAATGAATGCCATTATTTCATGAATGCAGTCCTCAATGAGTTGTCGGAACACTACAAGACTCCCTTATATAACATGATATAATAATAATATATACTTTTTTTCTCAGCTAAGGAATGTTTAAGCATAGCTAAGTGGGTGTGCACATTATGGCCCTTCGCTTACCATAGCTTAAACATCCCATAGGAGATAAATGCAAATATACAGGTGACATTTCCATGCTGAGATAGTGTAGTAGTTAGATTCCTGGCTTTACATGCAGGTGTTCTTAGTTCAAGCACAAAGACAGATTGCTTACTTTTCTATGAGAAAGTAGTGTTAAAATTATTTTTGTAAACTTAAATTATGTAGCAACTGTCTTTTGTCAACCAGGGTAGTGTAGCAGGTCCAAAAGTGAGGTGTCAGTCTAGAAAAGACATGAAACCCCCATATAAACACAAGTGCCCTATACAGTATAGTCACATAAGAATATAATGTAATGAGAGTACATAGGAGGATGTCATGGAAGGTAAACATAAAATTATAATATGTCAGAAATGAGGAATCAATCCCACAATCCTGATACTCTATAAAATGAAATCTGAGCAATACTAAGTAGTGCTCAGGTATGCTAAGCTGGTGTAAGCATTGCTTAAATGCAAATGCTAAGCAATAAGTAGCCTAGCTAAGCAGATTTGCACATTGGTAAATAGTGCTCAACATCTAACACTTTAAGCACTGCCAGTCTTAGCTAAGCAGGTTTGCACTTCACTTAGCTTAGCTCAGCATATTCAAAATGATCCAATGACGGCAAAGGTAGGAATCTGGCTCTATGTAAACCTCGCAAGAGAGAATACAGCCATAACCAGTTGTAGCTAATCTTTGCAGGCACTATGCCTGGCGTAGGAGAGGGATTGTGTTTTCGGGTGCAGTGCTGGGGCATGCAGGAGTCCAAGATCATGGTTAGACTCCTAGTAAAAGACCATGAGGAGAGACTGCTGCATGGCCAGTACCAGGGCTCACAATAGAAAGCGGAGTCCTGGGACCATCTTGCACATGATCTCACTAGTGCTACTGGCAACCCTCGAACTGGTGGGCACATCTGGCACCATTTCATTAACCTCAAGCATAGGAAGAGGGAGCTCTTGGACCAGTGGACCCAAGATGCATGGGCACAGAATGCCCCATAAGTGTGTATCAGTATCGATTAGTGTTTACCAAAGTCCAACCTGTGTATGTGATTGATAGGTATGCATAAATGTTTCATTATCGCCTGTATAGCTGCAAATGATAGGGCTGCGAACATAGATGCCCATGCCAGCAGGTTGTTAAGACTGTACCGGGAGGCTGGTGAGTACAAATATAGCTTGCAGTATTCATGGCAAATAAATAGAAAGGAGTAGAGTTTCAACTGCCAGTAGGTTAAAATGTGTACTGTGTGTAATGAATAAATGAGACACTAGCAGAGTAATAGTGATGTACAGGATATCTATCAATAAAAGTGTCAGTATCCTTCAATAAAACTAAACACCCCAGACTGTTGTGTTTACTATGGTATGCGGTGGTATGTATCTAAATGTGTACATGTTCTACACAGCAACTATGGCTCTGACAGCATTAATTGAGGCTCATCTGACAAAGACTGTGGAGCTGTAAAACAGGAGATCAACTATATAAAATGTTCCATGCACCAAGATCTGATCCCTGACTAGTAATGTGTAAAGTATTATACTGTATCCCCTACAGCAGTGCTTTGTGTTAACCATTGCTTTCCAGATTGTAATTTGTCAAAGTATTAATACACAGTACAAGAACTATCTACCGTGCATGAATGTCAGAATTGCAAGGTCAGACTGTCCAACCAAGAGAGTATTAGGCAGCAAACAGTCGAGCAAGAAATATCAGTTCCTCAATAGTTCATTGTGATGAAACACAACTTTGTTGTACCTTTTTACACAAACAGGCACGGTTTGAATCCCAGGAGTGGTAGTAAGCTGTATGTATAATTTCACCCAAGAATATGTGAATATGTGTAGAAATAGTTAGGTAGTGTTAACAGAAATTTCCTCCACAGGTCTGCCAGGTAAGGAAATGTTTCTATTAGCTGTAAGAAGGCTGTACTAATACACTGTGTACAACACTTCCACTGTCCAACCCCAAGGCTGCAAATGAGAGCAAGATAAGTGCCTATACCAAACGGTTTCTTCTGATAAATGTCCCTGAAGTGTTACATTGTATTGGCTAATGGTCACCGCTGCCAATACCCAGGGTGAAAGATAGAAATCCAGGTGGAGTATGACAGTAGCACACACACACACACACACACACACACACACACACACACACACACACACACACACACACACACACACACACACACACAATGAGTGCAGGTCACCCCTGTCAGTTTCACATATTTAACCTTGAATATGTGAATATGTGTAGAAACAGTCAGGCAGTATTAACAGATATTTCCTCCACAGATCTGTCAGGTAAGGAAATGTATGTATTAGTTTTATGAAGGCTTTAGTAATACACTGTGTACAAACATTCCACTGCCCAACCCCAGGCCATAGGTAGATTTAAAGTGAGGTCATGCCTGGAGAGTAATGAGTAGAGTAATGATCAGTACAATTGTGAAAATTGAAACCTATACAGTTGTTAATTGACATCTCTCTCTCTCTCTCCCCCACCCTATCCGTGCCAATAATTCATACACATAATCAATGGGTATGTTTTTCTCCAAACCTACTGTTGGAACATGTGTCCTATTGTTCTACAAATATTGAATTGTTTGATTATTAATGTTCCCCATTCAAATACTATAATTTGAGGCCTTTTGCTATCAACGTAACTTGCCTGCCGTTATAATGCCTACTGTGGTTCCATATTTGCATGTGTTCTGTTTTCTATGCAACTGTTTCAAATCTGTATTATGGGGTCAATTTGAACACCCATGCATGCTGTTATAACTAATCCCGAAATGTGTTGTTCATGACTAACCAACATATTTTATAAAACCTCAACACCATAGCACGCCTGGGAAGGCAGATCCTGGCAGATCCGCCTGTCCTGCCTCATCTGCCTGTGGTACCAGGCCCCCAGCATGTCTGGGACCCAACCCGGGTTCTCCTCATCTGCTGGTCCTGCACCACCTTCAGGTGGCACTGTTTCAGGGGATGAGGCCCACTCCTCTGGAAGTGGGCATGGACAGGAAACCATCATCCATAGCCAGGTCCCGGGTTTGGTGCATAGGCAATCCAAAATGAGTTTGGTGGACAGCTGCACCAGATTGAGGGCCATCTGGTGCATCTTGAGGGTCAGCCTGCCTCTCCTGTCCAGCCCCCAGCACAGCCACCTTTGGGGCTGTGAAGATGCAGTGGTGAATGCCCATGGTTGGGTACCTCAGTCCCACTGTATCCACTTGGGGGCTTATGGGCATCTGATTCCCAACCACTCTTCCCGTCCAAGGTGTTTACCTCTCACAAGTGTCATATACCACCCCAGTCTGCTGTCTTGTCTGTCTTCCTACCCAACTTACCTCCCCTAATATACCTACTATCCTTCCCTAACATCCCACTCTCACCTTAAAAAAGAGGGGCAACTGTTCCCCAACAAAAAAAAAAAATACACCCCATACATAATTGTCTATTTTGCACATGTCCATTGGACACGTAATCTGGTCAAACTGGCTTGACAACACGTTACTGTTGTCCTCACCCCTCTCTCAGGGGTTTGAGTGTCCAAATTCACCTCCAAATTCTGTAGAAATTTACAGCTGTTGCTGTAGAAGAAATAGACAGCTATGGACATTTCCTACATCCATCCTGCACATCACTAGCTACCTTTCATACTGTACTTCCTCTGTGTGACCCTTTTTCACCACTTTCCTATCAGCCCTTTTTTTTTCTTTTAAAGAAATTAGCGCAGGGGTAAGCGGGAATAAGCAGCACTAAGTGAAGCTAAATCTGATTAACCGTAGCTTGGCACAGCTTAGCATCACACAAACCCATGCAAACCCACTTACAACTTCTTAAAAGTGCCTTAATCACTCTGTATCCATCAGACCTTGTTCTGCCCAGCAACAAAATAGTCCGTGCTGCTAAGTCTTGAACCAAGGACACTGTGCTGTACAATGACAGCAACATAGCACTACACCATCTGAGCTGTCTGAATCTGTAATGCTTTAACAAACATAGCATGCATTCTTGTCATTTAACATTAATGAAAAAAAATCAGTCTCAAGTCCATAAACCTGTACACTATACTCAGAGCAATGTACCACTACACCATCTGAGCTGTAGAAATTAATGTTGCTTTTTTCAAACAGATCATGCAATAGAGGCATACAACATTATGGAGAATGATGTGTTGTATATAGACATACACACACCTAAATATATATATATATATATATATATATATATATATATATATATATATATGTATGTGTATAACATGCAGTGCAGTCATACCTCAGAACCATCCCTCTCAACCTCTTAGTGCAAGAAACCTGTACAAAGGCTGTAAATCGAGGGGGGATGGGCCACATATAGGGACATATTTCAAATATCACTGTTAGAAATGTAGACATTTGCTACAGCAACAGGGTGCCTTTCAACAGATAATTAATGAAGGATATGAGGATGAAAACTGAAATGTTATATCATTATTTACTGACATAAATCCTTGGATCATCACAGTGATTTACCAGACAAATACAAATAAATTGTAGAACAGAACAAAAGTATGGGCCATACATCTGGACATTCTGTGAAAATCCTAGCAGTGGAGAGGTATCCTCAGAATCCCTTAGTACAATGAATCTGGACAAAACCTGACAAAGTGGGGGGATAAAAGTATGAAAATAGGGACATATCCAAAATACACGAGTAGATATGCTGAAAAAGTTGATCTAGTAACACTGTATGTCCTAACATATATCGACTGAAATATCACAGTTCCAGGACTCAATTGCTTCTCATTAATTAGTGACCTCAATCACCACATCATCCCACTGATGTGTCAGGAATACACAGCAGTTATGGGGACCAGACCAAAGATATCAGCAAGACAACTGAGCATCCTACAAATATGTGGACATAACACAACAGTAGGGAAACTGCACTGAGCTACCAAGTAATGTCCAAACTGCAATCAGACTGACATAATACTACCCAAATCCAGCTCTAGGGGTGTACACATGCATTTGCAAATATAACAGGCACTACAAGGATGTAACACTAGTGGAAAACAGACACTGGTGTGAAAGTGCATACCCACAACCAATTGCACCACAGTCACAGTGACATACCAGTAAGCAAACTGAACACTACAGTATAATGACTGTGTGAGCAACAATATCCCGTTTGCCACTCACATATTATCCCTACATATACTGCCCCAAGTCATAGTGTAGTGAGAATCTTGAGGTGTTACGGGGCATGTCACGGTCTGCCCATACAAACATATACAAGTGATAGGGATCCAGAAACCGGAGCAGCATACATAGTCAGATAGAAAGGGTCCATGACACTCACATGTACCGCCCCCCCTACACAGCCCAAATAACATGTACACATTACACTGCTACACAATCCTGACAGTCTGTTAACAATGGTCAGACATACACAGACTTCTCAAACGTACAGTTTCCCACAGAATGCATAGGCACAGGACTCATATCTATGGCCGCTTCCTTGTTACATGTCTGGGGGTCTACGACATCACTGGGATGGTAGCAGGAATGAAGGCAATAAATAATGATACTATATACCTCTGAACCTCTTAGTGCATGACATCTGGACAAAGCCTGACATAATTGGGGGACAGAGGCTGAAACACAGGGGTATATTGGACATATTGCTGTTATAAATTTTGACAGTTGCTGGTGTTACCGGGTTTGTCCTACTGATTAGCCAAGGACAACAACTGTCTGGGTAACAGACCAAACATATGAGCCACACATCTGAACAGTGTCTAGGCCTCTGGACAGTGTAGAGGTATGACCACAGCCATGTAACAGAATGGAAATCCCCTGATAGCTACCAAACATATCACCCAGCACCTTATGAAGCACGGTACAACCAACACAACACTCCCCCGCATCAGCTCTGGGCAATTACCCATGTATATGCACTACAGGGATGGACCTGTAGTGAAAAGCATATAGTGGTGCAAAAATGTCCACCCAAAAACATTTGCATCACAGTCACAGAAACATACCAGTACACAAAATAAACTCTAGAGTAGACCGACTGTCTGAACAAACATATCCTGATTGCCAGTCACACACTACAATGACATATACTGGCCAAAATCACAATGTACTGGGAATCCTGAGGTGTTGCAGGACAAGCATACAGACCTGATAGACCACCAGCAGCCATAGCAGCATGCACAGTCAGATAAGTAAAGGATGTATGGAACTCACATCTGCTACTCTCCCTACCCAGCCCAAAAAACATCTACACACAACATTGCTACACAATCTTGGCAGTCTGTTCACAATGGGCAAACATACATAACTGTCATATGTACAATTTTACATAGAATTTCCAGGGTGTGGAACCATAATCCTGGTTACTGCCGCATACCACGGCCAGGAGTCTGCTACATCACTGAGATGATAACTGGAGTGCAGATGGTAATAAATGATATACCATACCTCTGCACCTTGTAGTGCAGGACATCTGGACAACGCATAGGTTCATAGGTTCATAGGTTCATACTAGACTATCTGCCCTGGGGCAATTATAAGCCTAGCCCGATTCTGTATGGCTTACGCCACCCCTTGATTTGAGTATACTGTGCCCTTTTTAAGGTTTAGTTTACTGTGCCTCTGTCTAATAGTGACACGGGAGTAATCCCTGGGACAAACCTACAATCCCCCATCCACTTATCGAGATTCTTCTTGAAGAGATTCAGTGAGGTGCTCTGCCTCACATGAACATGACATACCTGGGAGACAGGGGGCCAGAAAGAGGGACATATCACACATAATGGTGTTACAGACTGAAACAGTAGCTGGTGTTACATGTGTTGTTGTAGCATAACATCCCTGAAGGATATCATGTCTGGAACACCAATGGATGTCAACAGTTAGTGATTACAATCCTCACATTATCCTACCAACCCCCATAAAAACAGACGTTGTTCGAGGAACAGACCAAACATAACAGGCAAACTTCTGGCCAGTCTGTGGACAACATGCCAGCTGAGAGGTATGTCAGTGGAATATCCCTGTCAGATGTCAAGTCACTCAGTAAATGCATGTCCAGACAAACTCTTTAAATCTAGCCACCCTCGATGTGTATAACAGCACTAATGACATACAATCTGTACCCAATTCTGGAGCTTTGTCCCCCATGTTGTTGACCTGTCTACACATATCCAGTCCTGTGATGTATTTCCACCTACTGTCTGTAAAGCTGTAGTCCCCAAACCTCCATAATGTCCCCCACACAGGCAAGGAAAAGGGGCAAGGCCCACATGAAGGACATTGCATATGTTGGAACTAGCAAGCAGTGTCCAGGCCCACACCACAATAATATGTGGGCACCTACATAGCTGTATGGACTCAACAATACCTGACAGGACATCAACCTCCTCAAGGTAGGCTGAACGCCTGTGGTGGACAGCAGCAATACACAACTATCATAGGTGGAAATAATCACAGGATGGGCCAAGAAGGAACAGGTGCCTCATTGGAAGCCATGTCACCTTGTTCTGCACAAGCAAATAAGGTCACAGGTGATGTACCCTAAGGCTGTCTTTGAGTGTAAACTGAATACATCCACCAAGGCCAATCAGAAGGGCTTCCAGATATATGCTCTGTAGTGGTGGTCAATAACATGACATACACATATGACATAGACAGGTGAAGTGTAAACATCACCCACCTGTCCTCCCATAGGTACACATGTGCATGTAGTGCACCTGCCCCTCTCCCCTCATGATCAGGAAGCAAGCCTGTAATGCCCTCTGAAAGGCAATACACAGAGGTCTTCATAGGCCTGATACCATTCCTGGCTGCATCCTACATGAATACAGGCATGGGCTCTCACAACCCATTCTGCAGTGTAGCCAACCACAGCCTGAGCACTGGTGTCATCCCATCTGCACAGAGGACAGACAGTAAATTGACAGAAAACAGGTTATGCATTATCATGAATGTTCTGAAGGATTCAAGTTTGAAACTGAAATGTATGCCATTATGTCATGACAGCAGTCCTCAATGACATGGCCAAAAACCTCAATACTCTCCATTTAATATAATAATAATATCCTCTCGGCTGGGCTTGGGGGTGCCTTCTGTGTGGAGTCTGCAGGTCCTCCACGTGGTTGGGTAGCGTTCGAAAGACATGCGTGCGTAAATGGGCGTGCCTTCATTGAAGGTTGAGTGTCGAGCTGGCACCTCGGCGTTTCTTAAAATCTACTGCCAATCATTAGCAGGCCGGAGTTCCACTATGGTGACCCCTTACCGGGAAAAGCCAAAAGACAAACAACAACAATAGGAGATAAATAAAAATATACAGCTCAAATCTCCCAACCAAGATAGTGCAGTAGTTAGAGTCCCAGCTTTGCATGCAGGCATACATGGTTTGAGTACTACAACAGGCAATCCAATTTTACATTGGAAAGCAGTGTTAAAAGTACTATTTTCATATAAAAATATGTGATAAGTTATTTTTCTCACCCAGGGTAGTGTAGCTGGTGTAAAATGGACTTGTGAGTGCATATAACATTTGAAACCACCCATGTATACATGTGTCCCATAGAGTATAGTTACACCCCTTGGCATTGTAATGAAAGCACATATAGCCATGTCATGGAATGGAAATCATATACACTTGCTAAATGAAGTCATTAGTGTGATATTTTATAAGAATGAACTGTGAGCAATGGTTAGCAATCCTCAGCTATGCTTAGCAGGTTTGCTCAAATGTGAATGCTAAACAGCAGGTTGCTCCGCTAAACGGATTTGCACACTGGCAAGTGTCGCTAAGCTAAACCTATATGGTTTAAGTGCCTAATAGTTTAACCATTTGTTCGCATAACTTAGTGTCACAAAAACCCACACAAACCCGCTTAAACTGCTTAAAACTGTCTTAATCACTCTGTCTGCATCAGTCTCTGTTCTGCCCAGCAACAAAATAAACAGCCCTTGCAGGTCTTGAACACAAGACCCAGTACACCATAGTTACAGCAATTTACCACTAAGCCGTCAAAGCCGTAGGATTTCAGTTTTTTTTTTCAGAAATATCAATAGGGAAGAAACATTGCGGAATCACAAATGATTCACATTTACAAATATATATAATAAATCATATACATAGATATATATGTATGGAAATACATATATATGTTTAACTATATATAGATATATTACCGATAAGTCTGAGGTGTGTGTATGTGTGTGTGTGTGTGTGTGTGTGTGTGTGTGTGTGTGTGTGTGTATGTGTGTATATATATATATATATATATATATATATATATATATATATATATATATATATGTATGTATTTTATATATATATATATATATATATATATATATATATATATATATATACATACACACACATATATAAATATATATATATATATATATATATATATATATATATATATACACACACACACACACACACACACACACACACACACACACACACACACACACACACACACACACACACACACACACACACACACACATATATATATATACATGTATGGGGATACAGATATATGCAAATGAACATATGAAAAAGAACAATACAAATATACATATATATATATATATATATATATATATATCTATATATATATATATATATATATATATATATATATATATATATATACACGTGTCTACCTCAGCCCAACAAAATTAGCCGAGCTCTATTTTGTGAAAGTGCATTTTTTCTGTAATGCACTTTTGTGAAAAGACACCTAGCGAACAGCTATGGGGGCTGTTGCTTAGATCACGGCACAGTGGGAATAAGGGAATATTCCCTTTTCCCCACTGTAGTGCGATCTCAGATTGAGAATATAAAAGTAGCGGGGATTGATTATGCATTAATATGGTTAGTGTTGTGTTTCTTTTATTTTGTTTGTTTTTTTTTTTTTTTTTTTTTTGTTTTCATTTAATTTATTTTTTGCAAAAGTGCATTTCGGCAAAAGTGAACTTTCACGAAAAACAGCTCGCCTTTTTACATTTCTTTGAACTGTAATTTTGATGTGTCAAAGTAGACCCATATAGATATATATTCATTTTTCCATAACATGCAATGGTGTTATACCTCAGAACACCTTAGTACATAACAATCCTAATCATAACATCTACATCCAAATCCCTATGTTTATATTCCAACAATGCAGATCTCTTCTGTTTTGAGACCCACTCACTAGCAGTCATAACATTATTGAATTCATAAACCCTATTTTGAAACCTACCTATAAAGTCCCGTTGATAGTATTGATATGGTTTATCGGAGGAACATGTACGTCTAATTCTAAGAAATTGTGACTTAGGAATGTTTTTGATGATATGTTTGGGGTGAAAACTAGAGGTATGAAGTAATGTGTTATACTGAGGATGTTTACAAAATACCTTAGTACTTAACATATTATCAGGTTCTCTAGTAATGGTAACATCCAAAAAATTAATCTCCATAGCATGGCAGTTAACTGTAAACTCAATACCCCATTTGTTCTCATTTGAATATTGTTTAAATTCTTGCATATATATGCTATCTTCCCTCCACACCATCCAGCAATCATCCAGATAGCGTCTCCAGCTATCAATCTCATGCAAGTATAGATTGTGACTGCTATCATAAATCAATTGTTTGTCCAAAAAACTCATGAACAAGTCTGCATAAATGGGAGAAAAAGGTGCTCCTATAGCAGTACCCTGGACTTGCCAGTAACATTTACCAGTAAAATAGAACACATTCTTGCTAAGAACATGTTCCACCAAACAAATCAATAGTGTATTGAAACCAGGTGAATACATATTGACCCTGTTCAGCCAATATTGAATGGCTTCAAGCCCAGCCCAGTGAGGAATACTGGTGTATAAGGCAATAACATCTAATGTACACATAAGCCAGTCATGATTCAACTGTGTATCTGAAATAATTTGTAAGAATTGTGTAGTATCTTTAATTCGGGACTGAACATGACATAGTAATGGTTTGAGATACTTGGTCAAGAAAGTTGACAAAGGCTTAGTAAGTGAACCGTTGCCAGATACAATAGCCCTTCCCGGAGGCTTCTGTGAATCGTTATGAATTTTAGGCAACAAATATTGTTGCTGAGGATCAGGAACTGTGAGATGAAATGATACATTTTTAGTAATGATTCCTTTTTCCACTGCCAACCCAAGGAAATCATCAATTTCCTTCTTAAACCTGACTGTAGGGTCCAAGGGCATGTGCATGTAGAACCTACCATCTGAAAGTTGTCTATTAGCCTCTGCCAGATACATTGACCAGTCCCTCACAACCACAGCCCCACACTTTTCCGCTGGTAAAATCACCAGTTCTTTCTTCTGCTTAAAATTTAATAAAGCCTGTTGTTCATGCTTGGTAAGATTAGATCTTTGAAACTGGGATTCTTAACTGTGGAAGTGTAAATCTTTCAATACACATTCTTTAAAAATGGAAACATGCTTATCCATAGGGACATAAATGAAGATTTATGAAAATGAAACTCAGTAGATCTTTGAGTATTGGAGTTGGAACCAAAAAATAATTTAAGATTTATCAAGCGACGAAATGCGATGACATCATTGACAAGGGCATATTCATTAACAAAAAAAAAATGGGAACAAAATTCAAACCTTTATTAATTAGATTTATTTCAGCATCAGAGAGCTGAACAGAAGAAATGTTATGTACATTACAAGTGTTCCCTAGAGTGATATCAACAATTCCAAAAGTTGTTCTATGTTGTCTACATGTTCTATGCTTCCTGCCACCCCTATATTTGTTCCCCCTAAAGGGTCATTACCAATTTGTTTTTTAGCCACAGTTTGCGGTATGTATTAATTATGTATTTAATGGTTTTGTGCATTTACTTGTTAATCTCACTAATGAAGCTGGTCTGATTTTAGTCTTGTGCTGTATATATATATATATATATATATATATATATATATATATATATATATATATATAAATATATATATATATATATATACACACACACACACACACACACTCACACACACACACACACACACACACACACACACACACACACTACAACTATGGAGATGTCACAATAAAATATTTTCATTTCACTATTTGGTGCTGTTGGTTTTTGCTTGTGACATGTCTCAGAATGCCCATGCAAACATGTACTGCTGATAGACCACCGGTAACTAGAGCAGCATGCACAGTTGGATACAAAAGGACACATGTCACTCACATCTGCCTCCCCCCACCCTACACAGACCAACTAATAAGTAAACAGTATGCTGCTACAAATTCTTGATAGGCTGTACACAATGGTCAGACATACACTGACCTCCTGATGGTACAGAGTTCCACAGGTTGTCCAGCCTTTGCCGTCATATTTATGGTCCCTACCCCAGAATATGTGTGGGATTCCATAACATCACTGGGACGATATTAGGAATAGCAGCACTAAATAATGACAGGCCATACCTATCCACCTCATAGTGCATACCATATGGACAAAGCCTGACACAATAGGGGTACAGTGGCCTAGAAACAGGGGTATATGTACAATAGTGCTGTTATAAACTGCAAAAGTAATTTGCAATGAGGGTATGGCAGTGTGGTAACACATCGAGTATGTCATAGCAGAGGTACAGCTTTACACAATTACCAGGTCTGTATAACAGTTATTACATGTGCCACAGAGTTTATACGACTGAGGGGTGTATACAGGTAAGTGTATGGTAGTAGACATCAGCAGGTCTTGTAAAGTGGACAGTGGGAAGTGTACTGGATGTAACACACCTCATATTGTTGAAATCCACACCCCCAAAGGAAATTGTATCGACCAAACACACAGAGAATACCATTCACACACACACACACACACACACACACACACACACACACACACACACACACACACACACACAGGATAACAATTGTCAGTGTTGGTTTTGGAACCCCTACCCATCTAGTTACTGGCATTATAGTGTTAAGCAGTTATCACAGGTGGCACAGAGCTTATAGTGTGGAGAGTGTTCTACAGTATGTGTAATGTGAATGACATCATATGCCCTTGTAAGGTAAGGATGTGGGGGAGGTAGTGGGTGTGAATGGATTCATAATACTGTCACGTATGAGTCTACACACTCCCAAACATTGCTATACACACCAATGCACACACACACAAATGTACTAGTACTGTGATTAGCAGTCATGCCTCTCTAGCTATTTATTCCATACTGTTACATAGCTGTTGCACACAGCACGGGGAATATAGCTTTTCAGAGTGTGTACAGATACCTCTAACCTCTACAGTTGATATAAAAACTGCCCTCATAGAGTGGAAGGTAGCATGTGTGCTGGGAATACCATGGCCTAAAATTGTAAACCATTACTACAGTTCTCACTCAAACACACTCAGAATACTGGTCTTACACACACTCACACACACACACACACACACACACACACACACACACACACACACACACACACACACACACACACACACACACACACACACACACACACACACACACACACACACACACACACACACACACACACACACACACACACACACACACACACACACACACACACACACACACACACACACACACACACACATTCGCCGGGATTGAGATTAGAACCCATGCCTAACTAGTTATTGCTACTAGACTGTTATGCATTTATTGCACATGCCATGGAGCTTGCAGGATGAATTGCATTCCACAGTTACTATAAGGTGAACAACATCACCAGACTTTGTAAAGGATGGCAATGTGAGATGTACTGGGTGAGAATGTACTCAAAATACTCTAACCTACAGAAATATACACAATGACAAACAGGATTAGTCATACACACATTTACCAGAACTGAGGTTAGCAGTCCTGCCTATCTAGTCAGTCAGTCCATGCTGTTACATAGTTCCTACAAACAGCACATCCCTTATTGGGCTGAATAGTGCCATCAGATACCACTATGGATGATGGAGACAGTGGGCCTCATACAGTGGACTTTTGGACATGTACAGGGAGTACCATGGTCTAAAAATGTAAAACCCATCCCACATTGGATGTAGTACTCACTCAAACACAGGATACTGTTGACACACATAAAGTCACACATTTACCAAGACTGAGAGTAGAACTCCTACATATCTAGTTATTGATACTAAAGTGATATACATGTATCACACTTGCCATGGACCTTGTAGGGTGAAGAGTGTTCCATGGCTGTTCTAAGGTGAGCAACATCACCAGCTCTTGTAAAGTATTGCAATGTGCAGTGTACTGGGAGAGTGAGGCCTCAAAATGCTGTATCCTACAAATATACACACGTACAAACACTTGCACACATACACACAAACACACACACACACATACACACACACACACACACACACACACACACACACACACACACACACACACACACACACACATACATTTGCTAGGACTCAGATTGGAACACCTACCTATGTAGTTATCGGTACTATAGTGTTATGCAGTTAGCAAAAGCACCAGGGAGCCTATAGGGTGAAGAGTGTCACAAGGTACCTTTAAAGTGTATAGCATCACCAGCTCTTGCAAAATATGGCAATGGGGTTGTAGTGAGTGACAAGGGTGTCAAAGTACATTCACCTACAACTTTACACACTCACAAACAATTTTATACACAGTCATGTACACACATGTTTGCCAGTACTGAGATTCATAGGTTCATGCATTTATAGGTGTGTACCAGACTGCTGGCCATTGAGCCATTACAAGCCTGGCCCATGGGAGTACCCTGGCATCATGCCACCTGACATTTGTCGAGTGCACCTATCAGCTATTGCCACTTGAATGAGCCCCATGGTGACAGTTAAATTCCCCATTCACTCATCCAGATTTCTCTAGAAGTGAGCCAGTGAGGTACTCTGATTGACATGTATATGACATATAGTCCATAATGTGGCCATTCTCTGGGTTTTGGACCTGTC
>NC_056729.1:294565316-294660316 GCF_019279795.1 Protopterus annectens
GGGGGGCACACCTGTAAACTGTACACATTTGTACAGACTGTGCTGATATTTGCTATACATTTTGGTTCCATTTACCATACTATTGTGCTCTATCTTGGGGCTAGAGGCATATCAGTAAAGAGCACAGGTCAGATTGTAATGGCATACATTTCAGTTTCAGACGTCTTACCCTTCATAGCCTTACTGCAACTGTGGGTCCTGCTGTGCTATCACTGTGTGAGTCTGTAGGGGGTAATTCAGCATTGCCACCATTTGTGTGCCTTTACCAGGCATTTCTCTGTGGTTTTCTACAGCTGACTTGCAGTGTGGGTGTGAGGGGTGGGTATGGGACCCCCACACTGACATCCATGCCTGTGACCTATGACCCACCAGTTAGTTGTCCTCACACATATACTGCAGTGGGATTTGCCACCTTGGGTACTACTGCATAATGTGTGGAGGCCAGTTTTGGCCAGACATTTCCTGGTGTCCCACATAGCTGTCAGGTGTGTGCTGCTATCCCAATAGGCTACCCCTTTCCCTCGCATACATGCAGCATTATCATAGATATACTAGCAAAATATACTAATCCATTCATTTATTGTTAAGAAGACTGACTTACCTTGTGCTTGCGGCAGTTGTGAGGATAGTGCTTGATGGGCTCCTGTGTTGGATGCAGACAGTACACTGACTATACATGGTAAGTTAAAGGTAATGTGATGTGTGTGTCATCCATTTTACTGTGTGTGCGAGTCAGAGAGAGGTGTCAGTCCCTGGTGTCCCTACAGTATCAGTGTGTGTGCTATTTGTCACCTCTTTGTCAAGGCCTGAGCATATTGGGCATGCCTCTGTGGCCTCCTCCTCCTCTGATTCCCTCTGTGTCTGTTGGGACCTTGGCAATGGTTATGGGCTGTGTGTTCCTTCCCTGTATTGCTCCTGCTGCAGCTGTTTCCATGGGATCATATTGTGTAGCATGGCACATACTATGAACATGTGTGCACATGTGGCTGGAGAGTACTGCAAGGCTCTACCAGATATGACAAGGCAGCAGAACCGTGACTTGAGCATCCCAAACACACACTCTATAATGATCCTGGTTTGTGTATGTGCCTCATAATGGCATTCTTGTGTGAGTGTGTGTGCATTTCTGATGGATGTCATCATCCATGGCTCCAGTACATAGCCAGCATCCCCCAGCAGATGGCCTAACGGGATGTCCTCACCAGCAAATGCCTAGTACAGCTGTGACAAATGCCAGATGTGGGAGTTGTGATAGCTTCCAGGGCTGCCAGCACACACATTCATGATAATGCCCTGGGCATTGCACATGACCTGGCAGTTGATGGAGGGGAATCACTTGCAGTTTATGTAGACCCTACACTGTTCTCAGTGTGGTGCTTTGATGTGGATGTGCATGTGCATGCAGTCTATGGCACCCAGTATCTCCGGCTATTCTACTACATGGTGAAAGAGATACATATTGCTGGTCCTCTCCTCACAGGTTTTGGGGAAGTAAGTGTGCTCACCGGCATGTGGTAGCATGGCATCCAGGAACTTGTGGAGTACCCTGGATGCAGATGCTTATGAGACCCCATGATGTCCCCAGTAGGTCTTTGGAAAGTACCTGTAGCTAGAATTTTTAAGGCTACACATACCATGGTATCCACGTAGATGGGTTCCCCTCTGTTGGCTCTAGGTGTGAGTTGAGGGTGGCACAGCTCTGTGATTTGCTGAAGTATGTATCTGTCCATCCTGTAGCGCTCTATCTCCAGATCATGTAGCCCCTGGTAAGTTACCCTGGGTCTGACCATTCTTCTCCTCCTCTTTGGTCTGTGCTGGTTGTCAGCATTATCCTCTTCTCTGCCCTCAGTCTCAAGCACATACTGATGGATCAAAGCAATGGCAGCCCCTAACATTTTTACAGTTAAAATTCCCCCGCATCTGTACACCAATGGTGCAGAGTTTGTGGGAAAAAACAGACTGTAAGGTGTTTCCATAGTTTACACTGTTGTGCGGCAGATGCTGCCTGTATGATTGGCTGACTATGATGCATTCCACCTACTAGCTATGTAATTTGTTCTTGATTGCTTTTATTCTTTTATTTTCCTTTTTTTCCCTTCCCATTTTCTCACCTTTTAAGCCCGTGGAGTGCTGCACAAACCCGGTGCCCAAATGTAAACAGTTCTGCTATTTCTGTTTTTTTATTTATTTTATTTTTTTGTTTTGTTTTAGACCCAGTACGTAAAGCACATACATGTTTAGCTAATGAAAACATGAAGAAATGGCCATCCCTGGATATTAACACACTCTTCATTTCATGGAATAAGTCAATATAGCCTCAGATACACCCCCTTGCTTAGCTATGCTTAGCTAAGTTTATTTCTGTTCCATAGGGCTTCAATGTGCTTACAACATGCCTGACACACCCCCTTTTTATTTCTGTTGCTCCTCCTAGTTGCATGATCATGCTATAGCACCTACATGGTTAGGTGCAGTTTGGCACTTAGAATATTTTTGTGATTCAGTAAATTTCACCTCATTTGCATACCCCACTGCCTTAGTTCATAGTTACTGCACTAACACGGAGCCTTTCCCCTTGACAACCACTGTTCCCTGGTATTGTTTTGATTCTGCATGCCATAGACTTATAATGGCAAAATGTAAATTTCCCTTAAAATTGAGTTTTCACAGTTTTCTTTTATTTTCAGCACAATCCCGTTTGCGTGCCGCTACCCTATGCTTAAACGTCTGAGATCAGCCCCAAAAAATAATTTTTATTTTTATGAAAATTAAGCACTTTTACATGTCCATGGCCATATATCTGGCCTTTGGCATACCTAAAGACTATAATACATGCTTTTTTTTGGAACTGTCATGTCTTCATTTTGTTATTTGCAGAAATGTATTTGGTTAGTAACCGGTTAGTAACCAAATGCATTTCTGCAACTAACACTGTTCTTGCACATTTACCTGGCTGCTTGCTGAATCACTTATTCACCTCATTTGCATGTTTTTCACCAGCAAATGGGGTCCTGGCGGCCATATTCCATGCAGGAGTGGCTACACTGTTCCTGCATGGAAAAAAACATTTATTGAATCTCAGGGAATGTCTTTCCCAGGGTGTTGAGGCCTTCCGCCTCCAGCATTAGGGCTCAGAATACCCCTGGGTGTATGTCATTTCCATAGTAACACACACCCTGTCTAGCATTATTGTTTGCATATTGATCAAGAAAATAAGTAATGCTACAATAGTATTTTAGAACCTTATATAAGGAGAAAACAAAAAAAGCTATAAAAACTTTAGAGCACAGCAATTGCATTCAAACAAAATGTGCTGCCAGTAATAAATACCGGATATGAATCTTAGTGAAAAGCAAACTTAGCTATTTTAGAATTCTGGATGTATATACACTCAGTTCTAAAGCAACTGATTTGGTGTAAAAGTTATGCTCTTACAGTTACAGTTAATTGTAACTTTCTTGACCCAAATGGTCCAAAATGTAAATTACCATGCTTACCACAGGAACTAATACAAACTGCATATCACATTATGTTACCTGATCACAGTAACTTAGCTAGTGAAGTATATCTATACTTTTAAACCATGCTTTAATAGAAATAACTTTGTATTACTGGTTGGTCTGACTGCTAAACGGAATGGCCCATGGATGACATTGTTAAGGCCTCTTTCTTAGAACATGACCATAAACAGATAGTAGAATGTCAAGCAAAGCCTAACATTTGTTCTAGGCATTGCTTATTTTGTTAGCTTTTGTAGCATTTACTGTGCAATGTTTCTATTAAATATTGTGACCATCAATAATTCAAACAGGATACTGAACTAAGAGGGATTCCCATGTGCCTCAAGTGACCACTCACCAAGTAAGACACCTTTGCAGTTATTTCCAGAACTTGACTACTCTTGAAAAAGTCCAAATGACTCTAGAATAAGGCAGTCCAGCCTTGTTGGTTCAGGGCCCATTTACATACAGTTCAGAGTCTATTTACAATACTTTACAAGGTTTGGGGGGGGACCACATTACCATGTCCAACATGTATCTGTCCATTCAAAACAGTTTGTTGCAGAACATACCAAGGGCCAGATAAAATGCATTGGGGAGGCTGGACTGCAGACCTAGGGCTACCTGTTGGACACCCTTGCTCTAGAAAATAATCAAACTGACTTTAGTGTTAAATGTAAATTCATACCAACCTTCCTAACTCTTTAGGCTAAACAATTTTCTTATCTATAGTAAACACATCAGATGAAAATACATATCAAATCCTTGGGCTTAGGCTGTGTTACTGCATTTAACATAAGTGGAAACAATGCAAGAGAGTGCATAATAGCAGAACTATAGATATATTATGGTTGTATGGTGCTTAAGAATACAGTCAGGTGTACAATGCCATTTATCTATACTATAAACAAATTCCCCAGCTTTTGATCTCTAGCAAATGTTTAAAATATGGTCAAGTTGTATGTCAAGTCATAGTAAATATTTAAATATCATCATTCTACTTGATAATCTGTGTAATTTAAGTACCAAGCTGCATACCCACTTAATGATGAATTCTGCATTTATCCATAACATACCCTGCTACCAACTATCAACCACTCTTTCCTGTTTATCCCTTTACTGCATCATTTGATTCAGAAAATACACCCAGACAGAAACAGAAATTCTAATGTTTAACAATAAGTTCCTAGACATTGGGGCCACAAGTTCAGACAATGTGAATTTCAGAATACTAAGAATACACACACCAGATATAGTGTTTACATGCATCTAGAATACTGTACTATATAAGGTTGCTTTTGCTTCTTTTTAAAAATGGGCAACTGTTAATACATACAGGCTAACCTTCAAATCCTTCACATCACTCCCAGTTTAGGTCACTGTTGCTTCCTCCTGCTGATTCTAAAGTTTTATATAAAGCCATTTCAGTCATAGCCATCAACCAGCCATCTCCAGAATGTTGAACACAACCTCTCACAATGTGGAAGAAATGTGCAAAATGTGGAATATTTACCAGCAACCTCCATTATGAATCTCACAACCTAGTTATTAACTGTCTCTTCATACTTTACATGAATTATTTTGATGAATTGATATGCTACTTCTTCTTTCGGCTTTTCCCGGTTAGGGGTCACCACAGTGGATCACATGTCTGCTCATAATTGGCAGTGGAGTTTTACGGTGTTGAGTTGCCAGCCCGGTGCCCAACCTTCCACAGAAGGCATACACATGCAATCACTCACACCTAGGGCCAATTTAGAGTGTCCAATCCACATACAGCATTTCTTTGGGTTGTGGTAGGAAACTGGAGCACCCGTAGGAAACCCACGTGACCACAGGGAGGACATGCAGACTCCACACAGAAGGCACCCCAGCTGAAGATCAAACTGGAGAACCTCTTGCTGTGAGGCAGCATTGCTAACCGCTGTGCCACCGTGGCCACCCATGAATTAATATGCTACTAGTCAGCATTATTTTGAATTGATATTTGATTAAAAAAATCTTAACAACAAATGGATGTCCATCCTTTTCACTGTGGAACAATGTGGAAAATAGAACTTTAAAGAATCAAAAGGAGGAATGTTCCTCATAATGAAGTACATTTGTGATGTGTGACTTCAATTAAATGTAAAAACAGGTGGTGTTTTAAATAAAAGCTAGCATAGTTTTAAAACTAGTCACATGACTGCCATCTGGTAACTAATGCACAACATACTTAAGATTATGGATAACAGAGTACATATAGGAGTTACCAATGCTTTTAATTTAGTTAATTACTAATTCTTAAAATAAACACTTACCACTGGATTCAATAAACATTTTTACCTGTGCAGGAATAGTGCAGAAGCTCCTGCACGGAATATGGCCGCCGAGCGATCCAGTAAACAAGGCTGGGGGTGTGCACAAGCCTGCCAGCACTATTCTGGCATAGACACCACTGAATAATACTAATTACCTAATTTTCTGGTGAAAACCATGCAAATGAGGTGAATTAGTGATTCAGTAAACAGACAGGCATCCGTGCCAGAACAGTGTGAGGTGCTGAAATGTATTTGGTTACTAACAGAGTACATTTCTGCAAAAATCAAAATGGAGGCATGACACCTCAATGTAAACCATGTATTATAACCATTAGGCATGCCAATTGCCAAAAATATGGCCATTGGCATGGAAAAATGTTGCAAAAATATGAAAATTAATTTTTTTTGGCCGATTTTGGCCGTTTAAGCATAGTACACAGGCGTGCAAATGGGATAGTGTCAAAAATAAAACAAAAAGTGAAAAGACAATTTTAAGTTAAATCTGCATTTTGCCATTATAGTGTATGGCATGCAGAATCAAAACAATAACATGTAACAATGGTAGCTAAGGAGGAAGGCTATGGTGTAGTGGTGTAACAAGAGACTAAGGCAATGTGGTATGCAAATGAGCAAATTTTACTGAATCATTAAATGTGAGATTATTCTCTGGCTGCACATAACCGTGTAGGAGCTAGAAGGCAGTGGTGTAACCAGGAGAAGCAGTTGACATGAAAAGGGGGATGTTGTGCTTGGTGTAAGCACATTGGAGCTCCATGGCTCCCATGTGAGCTTAGCTAAGCACAGCTAAGCAAGGGGATATGTTTGAGGCTGTACTGACTTATTCCATGAAATGAAGAGAGTGTTTGCATCCAGGGGATGGCCATTTCTGCTTCAAAGTATTTACTTTAGCTAAACAGGTTTGTGTGGTGTACATCGGGTCTAAAAAAAAAAAAAAAATGGAAATAGCAGAACTGCTTACATTTGGGCACCGGGTTTGCACGGCATGCCTCAGGGCTTAAAGGGGGAGGAAATGGGAAGGGAAAACAAGGGAAATAGGAGAATAAAAGCAATCAAGTGCAAATAATATAGCAGGCAGGTGGAATGTATCATAGCCAGCCAATCATGCAGGCAGCATCTGCAGCACAATGGTATAAACTGTGCAAACACCTTTCAGTCTGTTTTTTCCCACAAATTCTGCACCATTGATGCACACACTTCGGATAATTTTAACTGACAAATGTAAGAGGCTGCTGTTGCTTTGATACATCAGTATGTGCTAGAGTTTGAGGGTGGTGAGGAGGATAATGCTGGCAACAGCTCCATACTGAAGAGGAGGAGAAGAGTGTTCAGACCCAGGGTACCCTACCAGGACTACATGATCTGGAGATAGTAGAGAGCTACAGGGTGGACAGGGACATACTTCAGCAAGTCATTGAGCTGTGCTGGCTTCACCTCAGACCCAGACTCAACAGAGGGGAACCCATCCCACTGCATACCAAGTTATGTGTAGCCTTAAGAATACTAGCTACAGGTACTTTCCAAAGACCTACTGGGGACATCATGGGTGTCTCACAGGCATCTGCATCCAGGGTAATCTACCAGTTCCTGGATGCCATGCTACCACATGCCAATGAGCACATTTACTTCCCCAGCACCCATGAGGAGAGGACCAGTCATATGTGCCTCTTCCACCATGTAGCAGACTACTCGGAGGTACTGGGTGCCATAGACTGTACGCACATCCGCATCAAAGCACCATCCAGTGATCAGAGTAGGGTTTACCTAAACTGCAAGGGGTTTCACTCCATCAACTGCCAGGCCATGTGCAATGCCCAGGGCATTATCATTAATGTGTGTGCTGGCAGCCCTAGAAACTATCAAGACTCCCATATCTGGCATTCATCACAGCTGTACTAGGCATTTGCCAGTGAGGGCATCCCGTATGGCCATCTGGTGGGGGATGCTGGCTATGCACTGGAGCCATGGATGATGACATCCATCAGAAATGCACACACACCCACACAATAATGCTATAATGAGGCACATGTACAAGCCAGGATCATTATAGAGTGTGTGTTTGGGATGCTCAAGTCATGGTTCTGCTGCCTTGATATATCTGGTAGATCCTTGCAGTACTCTCCAGCCACATGTGCACACATGTTCATACTATGTGCCATGCTACACAATATGATGCTGGGGATACAGTTGCAGGAAGAACAGCACAGGGAAGGCCACACAGCCCACCACCATTGTCAAGGTCCCCACAGGCACAGAGGGACTCAGAAGAGGAACTCCATGAGCTAGTCTTTGTAGGCAGATGGAGGCATGCACAGTATGCCCTGGCCTTGGCAAAGAGGCAACGCATAGCAGTCACACTGACACTGTAGGGACCCAAGGACTGACACCTCTCTCTGACTCACACACACATAGTAAAATGGATGATGCACACATCACACTATCTGTAACTTACCATGTATAGGCAGTGTACTGCAAGCTTTCAACACAGACAGCTCTCAAGCACCATCCTCACAACTGCCACAGGCACAAGATAAGTCATTCTTCCTAACAATAAATGAATGGATTAGTATGTTCTGGTAGCATATCTATGGTATCACTGCTTGCATGCAAGGAAATGGGGTGGCCTACTGGGATAGCAGCAGACAACTGACAGCTATGTGGGGCACCAGGAAATGTTTGACCAATACTGGCTTCCCCACACTATGTAGTAGTACCCAGGGTGATGAATCCCACTGCAGTATATGTGGGGGGCCAACTATCTGGGGTTCATTGGTCACAGGCATGGATGTCAGCATGGGGTCTCATACTCACCCCTTAGCCTCACCCAGCAAATCAGCTGTAGAAAACCATAACAAAATGCCTGGCAGAGGCTCACAAATGGCAACAATGATGAAATGCCCCCTACAGTTTACACAGTGATAGCACAGTAGGTCTTGCAGTTGCAGTAAGGCTCTGAAGGGTAAGAAGTCTGAAACTCAAATGTATGCTACTACAATCTGACCTGTGGTCCTTAGTGATATGCTTCTAGTCTCCAAGACAGGGCACAATACTATGCTAAATAGAACCAACATGTAAAGTCAATATCAGAACAATGTGTGCAAATGTGTACAGGTGACAGGTTTGCCACCCCCCCCAACATTCCCATAGAAATGCAGTAACATGTATGTTTGCAAGGACATAGCAGCAGAGCACATATTGCCAGGGCTGCCCAATCAACATTATAACTTGTTGCATGTCCACAATATGTAGGAGTCAATGAGCTATGTATATGTGTGGTTAATACTGTCAGGATGTGGCCAGCACTTACTCCCGGCTGTTGTGTCGTAGTGGCCTAGGTACAGTGCTGTCTTTAACAGGGCCATGTACCAAGAACTGCAGTGCCAAGTATTCTGCATGTCAGCTACACCTATGGTAGGAGTTGTAAACACTGTCTAGATATCAATAGCTGTTAATGCAGAAATGCTGTGCAGGTCTGGATAGGGGACCACACATATGGACAGTACACAGCTTGGAGTAACCTACACAGTGCCTACCATGCCTCTCAACTGTACAACCCTATTGCAGAATATCCAAAGGTTTGCATCATAATTGTGGTCTGTATAACATGGAATAGTGGTTGTCTGGCAATTCACTGGCAAATCACGTAAGACTAAGGTCAGAAAATAATGACAGATTGTAGTGTCAGACTTTGTGCTCTATATAAACATGCATTCTAATGAAAAACCTGTTATTGAATCATCTTTATAGGTTTGTAAGACCAATACTTAAAAATGGTCCCTATATTTAGGTCTCTGTCCTCCAATCACTTATGGCTTTGTCCAGATGCCTGGCTCTCAGAAGTTGAGAAGTATGGTGCTTAGTAGGACAGCAGGTACCTGAAGGTCAGTGTACTGCCAGTGTATAAAAGGCTGCCACCTTTCTGTCTCACCACTGACAACATGCCACTGGCCAACAGCCATACCCCTAGAATGACACAGGTTGTCACAGAAGGAGCACAAGTATGTCTTGTATATCTGTTCTGCTTGTCCTAACATTGCATTTGCCTGCCAACTATATGCAAAACAAGAAAGGGTCATGTCAAAACTGCAATGGCAGACAGTGGGGAAACAGATGTCAAACCCATAAGAGAAAACAAGCAATTAACAAACCAGTCTCCCAACTGTCTATGTTTCACAGAACATTATTAACACCCTAACCTCATGTGTGGGCCGTAGTCTGACTGCCATATTTGGGCCTGTGCAGATGTCAGTCTGTGATAGTATGACAGCTGGGCCCACATGTAGCCTCATAATAACATATAGCAACACAAACCATCTAAGGACCACAGCAAGTGGAGTGGTACAATGATGGACAACCTGCTAAATAGGTACACTCAGAAGTGTGAAGGCAACAACCCTGTGTGCTATGTAACAGCATGTTCCCCATCCACATCAGAATTACAAATACATAGCAGCCACTGTGGCCAAAGCCTGTGACTGGACTACAGAAGGGCAAAGAGACACACATAAAGGGAAGGGGAACCACTGGCCAGACAAATGGAGAATGTGCACACCAGAACAGATTGTGCAATAACATAGGTGCCATGCAGTGTAAGGAGTCATTAAACATCACGTGCAAATACACAATACACACCTAAGTAACTGGAGGTCTGCAACAAAACAAAACCCAAACAATGGAAACCACAGAGGCAAAATCACATGAGAACTCCACAAACCTACACACCACAGACCGGGTAGACTCCATACACCAGGGTCTTACAAACATTAAGGCCTTACCCCAAACCACAAACACCTACCCTATACAGATAGGCTAACAGCACTGTCCCTATACCCCATTCCATACAAACTCTGCTGAGGTGACCCCTGTCTGGCATACAAATCAATCCAGACTCTGCCTTGATGGGACTTTTGCACATCTGGAACTCAAGGCCCACTCCATCAACCTGTAGGTGCAGCATCAACCTCAGCTGTGATATCGATATGGCTTGTTGGTGAGACAGATACATGTACCACATAGTCTCCCATCTGTGGAATAGACTCCCTGTCAATAGCAAGCCAAGTGCCTCAATACCCCTAGTGATGTACTCCCTGTATAACTGCACAGGAAACACAAAATACATTCCTGTGATCCCACCTGTGTCCCTGCTGAACAGGGGCTCTGTGTGCTGACATGTTGTAACATGGACTACACTCTCGTCTGCATGGGTTCTAAGGGCTTCAGAGCCAATACCCTACTAATGTCATAGCAACCTATCAAACTATACATAACTATCTGTCAGTAGTTCACCACATTACTCTGTACTGCTCTGCCACTGACATACCTGGAAGTCACAGTGCTATGTGGAATATACTACACATATAATGGACATTTCTGCACAGTAGAATGCACTCTGTAACCACACCCATACCTCCCAACCTCTGACAGAAAGACATCTGGACAAGGTCAGAAATATGAGTTGGACAAAGGCACAATGATAGGCAAATGTTGTAAATATTGCCCTTACATACTGAGAAAGTTGGTAGGATAAGGGGTTTTGCATTAGCAGGAATTGTCCAAAGGTTATGAAGTCTGAATCACTAATGTCGGTCATTATTTTTTAACATCAGTCTTCAATTATATGCAACTAACTTGCCATAAAAACACAGGTTTATGTACATTGGATGAAACTTCTAGACAAACACCTGGACAATCTACCAATAAATGTACATTTGAAAGGTATGGCTACACCAGGATATGACTTTTCAGGTAAGAAGAATACCACACAAGTAGAAGATCCCCAGCCAGTATATCACCAAGTTGCTGGACTATATACACAGCTTCATGAGTCAACCGGCTATAGCCACACTTCTCAACTGCAGTTTTGGTCAAGAATGTATATAGTCAGGATAATAATATTGGTCTTTGCATCATACATCTTGTATTCCTCTGGTAAAGCACTGTGATGATCTGAGAATGTCTGTCACTAGGTAATCACACAATATATTACAGTGTCAGACTTCAGATATGTCAGAAAATGTCTGCTGAAACAAACCCAGTACCTCTAGGAAAGTTCTGTTTTCTTTTGAGAGGTATGGCTGTAGCACATAAAACCCTGGACCAGAGTACACTTATCTCTGGAATGGAGTCTGACTCTCACTATAGAAGGTCACATTGGGCATGCTCCTACACTTACAGAATCACAGACCATGTGGGAACCCACATCGCACTATATAATTGTATTGTACTTATATGTCTTTGCATACAGACAGCTATGTACACCTTAACTGTCCCTACACACACCCATCAGACAGGAGTACCCTCAGCTAGCTGTAAATGGTCCATATGTGATATATCTGCATCTGTTGCATGTGATACACAGACATATATATGGGGAACAGATAACAACATGTCAAGCATACACACACATAGATGTGGGGAAGAGAGAGACAGACAGTGATAGAGAGAGAGACACACAGGTGGACACATATAGAGTAAGTCACACACAAGGATACCCTGGATGGCATAGAGAGAGTTCCTGCTGCAGAGAGTAGCATACGGGTCATAACCAGTCACACGTGTCAGCATGAAGGTGAGCTCCATTGTGTAATAGTACTGATGTGGGGGGTTATAATATCACATCACTTGCTAGTGTGTGTGTGTGTGTGTGTGTGTGTGTGTGTGTGTGTGTGTGTGTGTGTGTGTGTGTGTGTAGGTCTAAGTATTAGGAGACTGTTCCCACTCAGTACACTTCCCATTGCCCTACTTCACAAGATCTGCTGCTGTCATTCACAATAGAAGTACCATTGGACACCTATCAGCCCTGTAACATGTGCGATAACTGCATAACACTATAGTATAAATAACTAGATAGGTAGGGTTTCTAATCTCAGTCCTGGCAAATGTTTATATGTGTTTGTAGGTGAAACAGTTTAAGCCATTCCCACACAGTCCACTTCTCAGAGCCCCACTTTAGCAGTCCTGCTGCTGTCATTCCACTTAGAAGTACCTTTGCACAGCCCCAGCCCTATAAGCTCCATCGTGCATACAATAACTATGTAACACTGTAGTACAAATAACAAGATAGCCAGGGGTCTCATTCCCAGTTCCTGCAAGTGTGTGTGTGTGTGTGTGTGTGTGTGTGTGTGTGTGTGTGTGTGTGTGTGTGTGTGTGTGTGTGTGTAACTGTGTAAGTGTGTATGTTTATAGGATGATATATTTTGAGGGCATTCCCACCCACAACACTTCCCAGTGACCTAATTTAGCAGTCCTGCTGATGTCATTCCCTTAAGAAGTACCTGTGTACCAGCCCAACCCTGTAAGCTCCATGGTGCATGCAATAACTATGTAACAGTATAGTACAAATAAATAGATAGGGAGGAGTTCTATTCCCAGTTCTGGCAAACGGGTATGTGCATGTGTAAGTGTGTATGTTTGTAGGCTGAAATATTTTGAGGACTTCCCCACCCACAACACTTCCCACTGCCCTATGTTGGCAGTCCTGCTGATGACAGTCACCTTAGAAGTACCTCTGTGCAATTCTTAGCTCTATACGATCTGTAGGGCAAGTGATAACTGTGTAACATTATAGTACAAATAACTAGATAGGGTTCGATTCCCAGTTCTGGCAAATGTGTATTTATAAGTGTGTGCACAAGTGTGTATTTTTGTAGGCTGAAATATTTTGAGGACTTTCCCACCCAGTGCACATCCCAGTGGCCAAGTTTAGCAGTCCTGCTGATGTCATTCACCTTTGAAATACCTTTGTGCACTTGTCAGACCTGTAAGCTCTGTAGCACATGTGATAACTGCATAACACTATATGACAAATATCTAGATAGACAGGGGTTCTATTCTCAGGTCTGGCAAATGTGTGTGTGTGTGTGTGTGTGTGTGTGTGTGTGTGTGTGTGTGTGTGTGTGTGTGTGTGTGTGTGTCTGTGTGTGTGTGTGTATAAATGTATATACAAGAGTTTGTAGGACAAAGTATTTTGAGGACTTTTCCACCCACAACACTTCCCAGTGCTCTACTTTGGCAGTCATACTGATGTCATTGCCCTTAGAAGTACCTTTGGACAGCACTCGGCTCTATAAGAGCAGTGGTGTGTGTAATTAAGTAAGAGTAAAGTACAGATAACTAGATAGGCAGGGGATCTACACTCAATTGTGCCAAGTGTGTGTGTGTGTGTGTGTGTGTGTGTGTGTGTGTGTGTGTGTGTGTGTGTGTGTGTGTGTGAAGGTGTTTGCAAGTGTGTATGTTTGGAGGGTAATGTATTTTGATGCCCTTCCCACCCAGTACATTTCCCATTGCCATGCTTTACAAGGGCACTTAATGTAATCACCTTAGACATACCTTGTGACACTGTTAAATCCTATAAGCTCCGTACCATGTGTGATAACTGTGCAACACTGTAGTACACATAACTAGATAGGTAGGGGTACTAAAATTAATACAGTCAACTATGATACTGTGTGTGTGTGTGTGTGTGTGTGTGTGTGTGTGTGTGTGTGTGTGTGTGTGTGTGTGTGTGTGTGTGTGTGTGTGTGTGAATCATATCCTCTGGGCATGTTGGTTATACCATTCTGAGGCATATACCAACCAGTACACGTCCCATTGCAAATCCTTACAAGGCCTGCTGAGGTCATTCACCTTAGATGTACCTGTATATACTTGTCATCACTCTACCTCTGTGGCATGTGCAATAGCTGAGTAATACTATAGTGGAATACTTAGATATGTAGGGGTTCTTATCTCAATGCCAACAGCTATAGTAGTGTGTGTGTGTGTGTGTGTGTGTGTGTGTGTGTGTGTGTGTGTGTGTGTGTGTGTGTGTGTGTGTGTGTGAAGCATATACCCTGTAACTGTTGTGTGTGCAGGTTATACCATTTTAAGGCATGTTGACCCCCTACCCAGACCCTGTTAATGAAATCTGCCTCACATGCACCATGTAACACTATACAACCCATACCAGTCATCTGTACAGATGTACATGGGATATCCACATGTTTGCAAACTATATACGGTCTGTGTCCCCTGACAATGAGCATTCCTGTGATATCATTGACAAATATGTCACAGTTACTGTACTGATACACATGCCAGCATCAGACACCATACCTGACTGACACATCATGCTGATACAAAGTCTGTCACTTTATCACTTGTGCAGGTTTGTAGGAGCAGTAGACGAGACCAATTGCTATGTCTGGTGGGTTTTGCCACCATCCATGAAGGCATTCACAAGATTACCTGCTGTAAGAGGTTGTGTGTTATGTCCCAGGCATATAATCTATGTGGAGCATGCCATGTGTATGCAGCACTATATTACATACAAGTGGATATGTAGGGTTACTAATATGTCTATTGGCAACTGTGTATGCGTTTCTGTATGCACAGCCCCTGTGGCTGTCTTCAGTGTGTGTATGTGATGGCTATACCATTTGTGTTTTTCTTCTACCCTGTGAATTCCAGCTTTGCCAACCTAGTGTCATCCCATACAGATGTCATCCACCATATAAGCACAGTTACACAGCTTCTAACAGCAAGCCACTGTGGTGCAATGGTCATATCACTGTGTATTGCACATTAATAGATGAGTAGGTCATCTACTATAAGTGTCACTTCCATGTGCATGTGTGTCACAATGCATGTCCCCATGCAGCGGTATGCATTTGTGTGTGTGTGTGTGTGTGTGTGTGTGTGTGTGTGTGTGTGTGTGTGTGTGTGTGTGTGTGTGTGTGTGTGTGTGTCAGATGGCTCTAACATGTTAAGGGCCTCCAAACCCACCATTGGCAATCCTAACAGCCCCTGCAATTGTCACCCACTTCAGTAGTAGTGGCAGACACTGCCACACTACAGTACCGCTGTGCTATCTGTATTATGTATCTAGCGCTATTGTTTGTAAGACCGTCCAGGTAGGGGCTGTGCTTAGCTCCTCAGCAGCTGCCCCATGTATGGGACTATGACCCTGTGTGCACTACCAGCATGAGAGGCCAGACATGCAAATGAGATGGCAGACACACATGCTGGCGATTGTCAGGTTAGACTAACACAGGTATACATACCGCAAACTCGCCATACACAGTACCAGGCATACCCTCATCAGCTGTATGAAGGTTGAGTGGATGTGACAGAAATGGCAGGGCAACAGGTGCTGATAGCTGAATCTGTTGCAGTTGAAGTAATGGCTAAGCTTGCGAGGGACCTAGTGCCAGTACTCAAGTAACCTCCTCTGTATGTGTGAGCCTGCAGTCCTAAAGAACACCCAGGTGACATGTATAAAGGCTAGGTGGCTGTGTCAAGGGTATGTATGCAAGGCCACACTGTCTGCCACAATTGCCCATCGCACATTGTTGCATGTAAACACACCTGGTAAACATGTACATATACAGCTGTACCTTTAAACATGTACATATACAGCTCTACCATGGCTATGAAAAGGTCACTGTGTTTCCACTCCTCCTTACTCATCATTGCTACTGTCAGCAGGCTCACAGCCTGCAGACACTCAGACACCTGGAACACAACCAGAATACAGTACATGACACTGCAGTCAGTCAGCAGTACTAACAGCAATAGTGCATCATGGCTAACAAGGTACATACACCTTGATGCATATCCATGACTACTGCCAGCAGACAGCACCTTACATAGCATTACATTGCTACACTGTACTATAGTCACCCAGTGCATCAGACCCATATAAGCATGTCCGTACATTGATGGTATGGATAACATGGTTGTGCACAAGTATCATCACATGCAGAGGGTGTGGTGTTGGATTGCCAGAGGCCTAAACTGGGCCATATGGCTGACATTTTGTGTGCGTGTGTGTGTGTGTGTGTGTGTGTGTGTGTGTGTGTGTGTGTGTGTGTGTGCGTGCGTGTGTCCATGTGTGTGTGTGTCTGAAGGGGGGATGTTCAACTGGGCCATGCAGAGGAGCTGTGCATGTCTGGTGGTGACTGGCTTGTCATAGGGATGTGTGAGAGTCTGTCTGCAATACCATCAAGTGATGTGGCTGCCCAACACAGGGCTATGTTGGATAGCCGTGGACCGTACATGGCAGGATGTATGGTTCACCTTCTCCTGGCAGGGATGTGATAACTGGTTCTGCCAGGAATATCACTGGTACCGCCAGGCCCAATGACAGATGTAGTACTACTCCCTGATGGTGACTGCTGTCTGCTGAATCTGCATCCCTAATGGGACTGGCCAGGACAACGTGCCTATGGCCTGCTCCAGTGTGGTGTGGACAGCACCCTCCCTTTGGTAGTGCTGTTGGTACTGCCACTATGGGACTGTGAGTATGCACAGCCACATGGGCTCACAGTGAATCATGTTGCTGACCTACAGCCACCTGGTCGATTCCCTACTCCCACCACATGCTTAAGCACAGACATTGCACAGTCAAGCAGTGACAATGTCTCACCCCACTGTTTAGCCACAACATCAGCAAGATGATGTATGATATCAAAAATGCCATGGAGGTTGTCACATATGGTAGGGAGTGCTGCATTCATGACCCTGAGCATCTGTCTGGTGTTGCAGTCAGTATGAGCCTGTGCCTCCATGACGGACCGTAACATGCGTCTGGTGACACCTGCTGTAGCACTTCTGACAGGGGCTTGATGGGCAGCAGTCCTCTGTCTTGCACCCCTGTCCATCTGTCTGTGTGTGACCTGTCCTGGTCTCTGACTATGGCTGGTGTCTACACTCACATCACCATACTCAACACACTAGCCTGTTCCATGCCACCACCTTTAACCTGTCCATTATCCATGGCTGCTGGTGACTGGGTATGTGTGGACATACTGACTATGTGCAGGGACATGATGGGTGAAAGTGGGATGCCAAACAATGGCACTGATTCAGGCACCAACAGCCCCACCTGTTCCTCACTATGACCACCATCATCATGGGAGTCTACTAAGACACTGACATCAGGTTGTGTGGGGAAGGGACACCAACCTCTGTGTTCACCTGTGAGGGGAAGACAACATATGCAAATTAATACCCTGCAGTAGTATGTTTGCTGATACACACACACACACACACACACACACACACACACACACACACACACACACACACACACACACACATACACACACATACACATACTTCTGGTACAGTCTGGCACAGCTGTGACACCTATGGGCCCTTCAGGGCAGACCTTACAGTAGTTCTGCCTGATGAGATCCATCTCTTTCACTGGTACTGTAAGGCCCACAATGAAGCATGACAAATCCTACTAGGTGATGGGCCTAGTAGCAGAATGGTAATTGTGGACATGACCAAGGCTATTGGAGTGAGCTATAAAGTGTCACCAAGTGCATATGCACATACTGTAAGAGCTGACTTACTGCTATACAGACCACACACAATGACAAGGTGTAATGATATGTGATGATAACTGATGAAAGGAAAAGTCTATACACTATCACTGCAGTACCTACACTGTTCAGACCCACAGGGATTCATTTCAGACAACATAGCAGAACAGTCTTCAATTCATACAGGAAACATGTAAAATGCTAGGTGCTTGATACCAGGCAATTGGCCCTGATGCCCTCATAAGCCTTACCCAGACGTTCACCCATGTCCCTTCTAAGTCAGCATCTGTTTCTCTTGTCCAGTTGGGACACACACAGGATCCCAGGGGTGTCCCATCCATTTCCCATACAGTCATCTAGCTTCTTCTTCAACAGGCTATACATGTACTCTATTAGACATGGGGAGGGAGTGTATTTTACAGACAGTGTATTGTGTGGGACACTACACTATCCTTCCAACAAGTCCTATACATGTGACAGACTAGATGAGGGCCTTGCATGCGTGACGCATGAGTGGGGTTTGTCTTATATATATGCAAAATGCCATCAAGGCTGGTTTGGAAATGCTCTTATATGCCAGACACAGGTCACCTATGATCAATCTGTATGAGAGTGAGTACAGGGATGGGGCTTTCAGCCTACCTGTATTGGATAGGTACTACAGACCCTGGATTTGCCTGGTCAGGAACCTCTGTGGTCTATGCAACTGCTGTATTTGCTTGGCATAGTACATGCCAAAGCAGCCATTGTACTTGGTAATACTTCTGATAAGGGTGGGGTACAATGATGTTGGGGCCTCCTGGTTTCTGGATGACATACCCATATTTGTGAGGTGGGCCATGTAGACAGCCTTCCATACAATGGTGCGCACACAGTGGTAAACTATCAGGTTGCTACCAACCTTGGTGCATAAGTTGCCTATTACCTGATTACATGCTCAGTACATTATTACTGTCATAATTAGTGTGGATGACATCTACCACAGCAGGGAGAATGATGCCTCTACTGGCATTCAGTTTGCAGAAATGCTTCTTGCACCAGTCATTAATTGAATGAAGGCTCACATCAGTAGGGGAATGTAAGATATTAGCTAGCTTGAAAGCATCTTCACACCTGGTCAGCCACAGGCCACTGCCTTTGTCCTGTAAATCAGAGATGTATATGTCAAACAGTAGAGGCCCTCAGACCGATCCTTGGGATACACTGATTTGGAAGACTCTACAACTAAAGGTGGGTTCCACTACTCTTACTGAGTGGGTAATTTCATTGGGCCAGTTAGCTACCCATCTGGTAACAAACAGGTTGATGTCTAGCTGTGTAGGCATATGCATCCTAGCTGCCTGGAGATTATTGTGAGAAAACTGGGATAGGTGAAAGTAGGCATTGTTCACCATCTTCCCCTCATCCTTGTGTTTGTTGACCACTTCAGAGAGGTTGACCAGGTTTAACAGCCTTGATCTCCCTTTGACAATACCATGCTGTGTGGGCTCAGGCATTTTGAGGTTGCCGATGTCCCTGTTCATAATATCCTTTATATTGCCTTCCATGCCCTTGCAGACCAGGCTAGTTAGGCTGATGTGCATATGATTGGCTGGGTTGGTAGATTGCTCTGCCTTTGTGTATAGGGATGACAGTGGCTGTCCTCTGTGCAGATGGGATGACACCAGTGCTCAGGCTTTGGTTGACTACAGTGCGTAATGGATCTGGCAGCTCATGCCTGTGTTCATCTATGATGCAGCCAGGGATGGTATCAGGCTTATGGAGACTTCTGTGTGTTGCCTTTGAGAGGGCATTATGGACCTGCTTCCTGATGATAAGGGGGTCAGGTGCTATGCATGCAATTGTGTACTGATGGGGGGACAGGGGGTGATGTTTACACTTCACCTGTCTGTAGCTGGTTGCCTATATCTATGGCATATGTGTATGTGGTGTTATTGACCACCACTACAGAGCAGATCTGTGTGTTGCCTCTGGGACTGCAGACACATGTGTGGAAGGCCTAGTGATTGGTCTTGGTGGATGTGTCCAATTTGCACTCAAAGATAGCCTTAGGGTGATTCACCTGTGACCTTATTTGCTTGTGCAGTCTAATGTGACATTGCTTCCAATAAGGCATCTGTTCCTTCTTGGCCCTGTCCAGAAATTATTTCCACCTGTTATGGTATGTGTGCATTGCTTCTGTCTACCACAGATGTTTACCCAACTTGAGGGAGATGATGTTGCCCTGTCAGGTGTTGCTGACTCTATATAGCTATGTAGGTGCCCACATAGTATTGTGGTGTGGGCCTGGACACCACTGCTAGTTCCAAATAATGGGACATTGGCTGTAAAGCTACTTCTACCTGCTCTGAGGAGATTTATAGTCAGTTGTGTAAAGTTAATTTTGTTTGACCCTGATGGGGGGACAGGGGAGATGGTGACCTGAACAGTGATGGCTATGTGGTCAGATCTTAGCAAGGAGGATGACACTGTAGGAGTGCTACAGTGGCTACTCATGTTGGTTAGGACCAGGTACTGGATATTTCAACCTGTTGTAGGGCACTGACTGGCTGATCCACTGCATTGCCATTGACAAAGCCGAGGAATCTCTGTGCACTCATGTTCAGGTGGCATATGTCATGAACACTATGGTTGGTTAGTTGAAGTCACCCAGGAGCAGGGTAAATGATTGAATCCAGACAGATTCCAGCAAGTCCCAATAGGTGTGGTCGGTGTCCATGGTTATGGTCGGAGGCCTGCAGTTAACAGTTGACACAACACCTATCAAATTATAGCTAGCTATAATTTGATAGGTGTTGTGTCAACTGTTAACTGCACTCGGGATGTCTCCCATGCTTCACACTGTTTGCTCAGCCTGGAGGTGTGTATGTGTATGATAATATTCAACACTCTACCTCCTGTGGCTTTGCAGGCCTCCATTTTGGATCTAAATGTATGATGGGATGAGTAACCTGGCAAGGTTATTGTGCTGTGCAGAGCTACAAGGCAGGTGTCAGTGACTGCACAAATGTCGGCATCCTACAGGACATGGTATGCTTGCATTGAAATGGGTTTCATGCTAAGACACCTAGCTCCTGTTAGGGCAAGACGTCTGCACAAAGGCACACATCACTGGTGGGCAATAGCTGGAAAATAGTGTCACTTTATGACTCTAGCTGAAACACACTTAGTTGCCAGCAAAGACAGTGTCACATTCACAGATCTACTCTGCAGGATATGACATCTGACAATCAAATGTATGTTATTATGTTATGACTTCAGTCTTTAATGGGTTGCCAGTGATGTGCCAGACAATACACAACTGTATGAGACACTGACTACAAATATAAGGGAGACATGCGATCAGTCTGCAAAACTCTGGACAGTTATCAGGTATGGGCTCAGTATATAACATACAGTTCAACACACACTTTTGCACCTGTTGTGTACTATGCACATACCCTATATAAGTCTCTTACATTTGTAAGACACGCATATGTATCATAGTAGCATTCACAGGTGACGTATGAATATTTACAACATCCCAAGTAGCTGGCCTAGCAGTGTCACACTCAGTATTGGACAGACACTCCAGTAGTAGTCATACATGAGCTGACCTTTGCTGGGATGACTCAGGGGCTGGAGATGTGATCCATGTCAATGCACAGACAGAGCAAGCAAGAATGGTCATAGGTGCTGGACAGCAGTATATGAGTCCAGCAGGTCTTGTTGTGACCTAGTGTTTAACTTCCTATTTGACATTATTGCATCCCTTCTTCTGCATTCCATTACAAGATTACATGACTGACATACCTGTTATAGTGCTGAAGAGTTTCCTCAGAATAATGGAAATGGTTAGGTTTGTGTAGTTGCAGTCTGTCTTTGTGTAGATGGGTTCAAACCTGTGTTGCATAGGCAGCAGCTTGCCTTTTTTAGGTAATGCTCATGACCAGGTGATGGCCTGTGGACCAATCAGTGTCTCCCACTTGCTACTTGCATCCAGAGCAGCTGTGATGTCTTTCTATTAGCCAATGCCATAGCAACACAGTGCTACAATTAAGTCCTTCATGTGGGCCTTGCCCCTTTTCCTTGCCTGTGTGGAAGCCATTATAGAGGTGTGGGGGCTACAGCTTCACAGATGGTAGGTGGAAATACCTCCCAGGGCAAGACATGTGGAGACAGCCCAACAACATGGGGGACAAAGCTCCAGAATTGGGTACAGATTGTAAGTAAGTATTGTTGTTATACATGTAGAGAATTTCCAGACTAATAGGGCTTGTCTGGACATGCATTTTCTGTGACTTGAATTCTGACAGTGATATGTCTCTGACATACCTTTTAACTGTCAAGATGTCCACAGATTGCCAAGAGATTTGCCTGCTATGTTTGGTCTGCTCCTCAGACAAAATATATGTTTTTGAGAAATCAGTAGGATAATGTGAGGATTGTAGTCAGTAAATGTTGACATCCATTAGTGTTTCAGACTCATAGCCTTCAGGGATGTTATGTTACAACAAGCCTTGTAACACCAGCAACTGTTTCAGTTTGTAACACCATTATGTGAGATATGTCCCCCTTTTCGGCCCCCTGTCCCCCAAGTATGTCATGCTTTGTCCAGATGTCTTGCAGTAAGAGGTTCAGAGGTATGGTATATCATTATTCAGTGACTGCACTCCTAATATCATCCCAGTGACTTAGTAGATACCTGGAAGTGGTATGCGGCAGTCGCCATAAATATGGTCCCACACCCTGGACATTCTGTAGAAATCTGTACAGTTGACTCTGGCCATTAATAGACTGCCAAGATTGTGTAGCAGTCTTCTTCTTACAGTGTCTCCTGTTAGGGGTCACCACAGCAGATCAACTGTTTCCATTTCTTCCTGTCCTCTGCATATTGCTCTGTCACACCAACCACCTGCACGTCCTCTCTCACCACATCCATAAACCTTATCTTAGGCCTTCCTCTTTTCCTGTTACCTGGCAGCTTCATCCCTAGCATCTTTTTCCCAATATACTCTGCATCCCTCCTCAGTACATGTCCAAACCAATGTAATCTTGCCTCTCTGGCTTTGTCTCCTCAGACAGCAGTGTTGTGTGTAAATGTTTGTTGGGCTGAGTAGGGAGAGTAGCAGATGTTAGTGTCATAGATCCTGTTCTATCTGACTGTGCATGCTGCTACAGTTGCTGGTGGTCTATCATGTGTATATGTTTATAGGGGCAGGCTGTGAAATGTCCTGTAACATCTCAGGATTCACTGAGTTGGGCCAGTATATGGCAGCGTAGTGTGTGACTGGCAATCAGGATATATTTGTTTAAACAGTCATTCTACTCTAGAGTTCATTTCGGGTACTGGTATGTTGCTGTGACTGTTGTGCAAATGGCTGTGGGTGGACATTTCTGCACCAATATTTGCTTTTCTCCACACCTCCATCCCTGTAGTGCATGATATATGACATTGTCCAGATGTGTGGCTCATATGTTTGGTCTGTTCCCCATAACAGTTGTGGATTTATGACAAATCACTGGGATGATGTCAGCATTGACATCAGTAAATGATGACAATTATTTGTGTTTCAGACCTGGAATCTATCAGGACTTATATGTTAAATCAAACCATCCTACTCTAGCAGACTTCTATGCATATAACAGCCATATTTCAAAGATGTCACAATTGTTTGCCCTTTATCCCCCCACTTTTTTATGCTTTTCATAGATGTCTTGCAGTAAGAGGTTGGTTTATATATATATAATATATATATATATATATATATATATATATATATATATATATATATATATACTGTACTACGGATATATATTTTTCCCTTACTTTAAATGACTTTAGTGCATGATATGTTTGCAATAACATTACAAATTGCTACAGCTCAAATGGTGTAGAGGTATGTTGCTGTGATTGTAGTGCAAGGTCCTGAGTACAAGACTTGGAAGTGATGACTTTTGTCATTAATGCTAAATGACCAGAATGCATGATATGTTTGTAAAAGCATTACAAATTCCCACAACTCAAATGATGTAGTGGTACATTGCTGTGATTGTAGTGCCAGCATCCTGGGTTTGAAACTTGTCAGGGCTGATTATTTTGTTTCAGAGAAGAACAAGGACTGATGGCTACAGAGTGATTAAGGTACTTTTAAGCAGTTATAAGTGGGTTTGCATGTTTTTGCATGAAGCTAAGCGATGCTAACAGATGGTTAAGCCTTCTTAGCTTCACTTAGCACCACTTATTCCTGCTTGCATAGCTGAGCAGTGCTAACCATTGTTCAGTTTTCATTTTTAGGGAATATCAGAATAGTGACTTTTAATTAATCATTACTGACATATTAGTAAGTGTATATGATTTACTTTACACAACATCTCTCATTACCATGGGGTGTGACTATAATGTATGGGACACTTGTGTCTACATGGGTCATTTCACATGATATATGCACTCACACTTACATTTTAGACCAGCTACACGACCCTTATTGACAAATATCAGTTATTACATAATTTAAATTTAAAATAATAATTTTAACCCTGCTTTCCCTGTAAAAATAAAGTGTCTGTCTTGGTACTCAAACCATGAATGCTTGCATGCAAATCCATGACTCTAACCACTATGCTATCTTAGCATGTGGATTTTAGATGTATATTTTTATTTATCTCCTATGGGATGTTTAAACAATGCTGAGCAGAGGGCCATAATGTGCACAGCTGCTCAGCTATGCTTAAACATACCTTAGGATGGTTAAAAAAAGAAATGTAATAAACCCACTTTATTTACATGTATCTGTACTCCTTGTCAGTCAAACTAAGGGAAATTGTAAAGGGACACATAGGGACAGATTTTACTTATTGCCTTTACAAACTTAGGAAGTGTGGCTGTGGTTTTCTAGCAAATCATTTGCAATTTACTCGGGTTTAAGTCAGAATATACTGACAGTCATTTGGGTTTCTGAGTTCATACCATTCAGGACAACCATGCTAATGCAAACCGTTTATTCTATCAACTTTCCAGATTTGTATTTGCAATATTTAAAAAGTGTCTATTTTTGTGCCTTTGTCCCCCCATTATTTATGGCTTTATACATCTTTCGTGTTCTAGGAGGCTGAGAGGTATGTGAGGCAGGCATCTGGGCATTCTGCGGAAACCTGTATAGTGGAGGGGTATGGGCGTATGGCATTTGTACAATGACAGACATTTATGTTTCAGTCTTCATACCCTTCAGGACATCCATGCTAATGCAAACCTTTTATTCTATAAACTTTCTGGGTTTGTAAGTGCAATATTTAAAAGTGTCCCTATTTTTGTGCCTTTGTCCACCCATTATTTATGGCTTTGTACAGCTTTCTTGTTCTAGGAGGTTGAGAGGTATGTGAGGCAGGCATCTGGGCATTCTGCAGAAAGCTGTTACAGTAGAGGGGTATGGGAGTATGGCACTTTTATAATGAAGGGTGTGTGACAGAGCCTGTCACACACTGCCCTGCATTGATTTCTTGCTCCCATATCCATTTCAGCATCTGCGGACACTAAAATACTCCTTTTATTTGATTTCAGTGTCTGTGGACACTTAAATGCTTTTAAAAAGTGCCATATAGCACTTTCTGAGTGCAGGGGGCATGTTAGATGTACGTACACTATTTAAACACACCCCTGCACTCAGTAGTGTTTATGTTTGTTTAGCCTTAGCAGCAGCACACCTTCATGAATATGGAAGACACGCTGCTGTTAAAGCTAAGGATAAAAAGACACAGTTCACTCAGTGCAGGAATAGCACTATTCCTGCACAGAGTTTATTGAATCCAGGGTTAATCTTCTAGGATTTTCTCAAGGTTTCTATCTATGAATTTAGAGTTCTCTCTCAGATGATAATATGCATATTAAAGTTACTAAATTAGATTCTTCACATAAATACTTTACTTCTAGTATACCAGAAGGTTCTGTTCTGAAGGCCATCTCATTCTTATTCTCTTTTAAATGTATTTTTCAAGCTCTTCTTAGTACTAAAATAATTTTAATGTATGCAGAAGACATGGTTACAAGAGGACAATCTCCTTTTGAACAATATGTCAAGGAACTGCTAAGATATGGATGATTGGTTCAAGTCCAAACAGCTCATTATTCATTCTAAACAAAACCTTTACTCTGTGACCCATGCCATATAGTAAAGTATCAAACATTAGATGATACTTAGAGTTCAAAATGTTACTTAATCAAAAACGTGTGCACTTAATGGACTCTCATCTATCCTTCCAACACCACAGCCTCAGTAGTGCAACAGGCAGCACACTCGCCATTGGTGCACAAGACTGTGTGTGCGTTCTATTTCCACAGAAGGTAGATCAATTGCTGACATTGCAGTGCAGCATAAGAGGGGGATGCTGCATTCTTTAGTGTGCTATTTTTGGGATAAGATGATAAGCCAAGACCCTATCTGCTTGAGATGGTGGTAGCAGGTAGATGTAAAAGATTTCAAGGCACCTATCAAAAAGAGTAGGGGTCCTTTATTTATATACAAATATAACTGTGATTTATACCATATATACATATTTACAAATATTTATAAATGTACACACACACACACACACACACACACATATATATATATATATATATATATATATATATATATATATATATATATATATATATATATATATATATATATATATATATATATATATATATATATATATACAGCTATACAAATCTATTTACACATATTTATAATTTCCTTTGCAATCATGCTAAATTTTCATCCATATAAGACCCCCCCAATCCTTTTTCCATAACCACAATCTGATTTTACTTCATTATGTTGCTAAAATCCATTTATCATTAAAAATAATTTCATTTATTCTTTCATTCCATATAACCAATATGACATAAAATAACATTTTATCTATTCTTTTAACATATTCTTTACTTTTATTCTTATAATATCCATATTTAATCATATCCATATTTATTTTATCCACTTCTTTTATATTTTCAAAAAAAAAATCTTCTTTGCAGTTTTCCCCATAACTTTTTTACTCTTTTACATTTCAAAAATACATGTTCTATAGCTTCTTTTTCTTATAGGTTCATAGGTGTGTACTAGGTTAATGGCCATAGGGCCTTTACAAGCCTAGCCATAAGATTACCCTGGCATCGTGTGACCCAACCTTAGTTCCCAGTGCCTCTGTTGAGTAGAGCCACTGGAGTTATCCCCAGGGTGAATTTTCTATTTCCCATCCACTCATCAAGATTTCTTTTGAAGAGGGTCAGCTCTGCTTGACATGTATGGGAAGTCTATTCCATCTCTGGGTTATGAACCTGTCCCTCCAGTATGTTCTGTTGATTGTGGTAATGAGGCTGAGGTTTTTGGAGCATATGGTGCAGAGGGATTGAGATTTCTTTAGATGTAGCATTTCGAACGGAGCTGTGTCAGACATGGCTTTCAAGCAGAGCTCACCTCTAAGTAGGCAATATGAGACAGAGAATAGTTGGAGTTTTTTTAATCTGTCCATATAGGACAAGTATTTAAGGCCCAGGATCCTCTTTGTGAGGTATTTTTGTGGCCTCTCCAGTTGTTGCAGGTGTCTAGTGAGGTACATGCCAAATGGGGCATTGTACTCGATGATTGGCCTAATGAGGGAAGAGTAGAGGAAGACAATGACCTCTTTCTTTCTAGATGCAAAACCCTTAGTAATGAGATGTGCCACATAGAAGAACTTTCTGACCACAGTGTGAATGTGGTGGTCAAAAGAGAGGTTGCTGTCAACCTGTGTTCCCAGATCTCTTATAATGCCTCCTGTGTTCAGTGGACTGCCATCGATGTGGTAATTCATGGGAACCAGGTTAGGGGATGACGACACTATTTTTTGCACTGAGCTTAATGCCATGGTTCTGACACCAGTCACTGGTCTCAGTGAGGCCATTCTGTAGGATGTCAACATCACTTGGGGAGTTAATAACAGCTCCAAACTTGCAATCACCTGCGAACTTTGTCAGCCAGAGTCCCTTCGTGTTGGCCTGGACATCAAAGAAGTAGATACCAAACAGTAGAGGACCCAGGACTGAACCCTGTGGGACTCCACTCATGACTAGATGGCAGTCTGATTTGGGGTCAGCAACTTTCACACTGTGGGTTCTATCTGTGAGCCAGTTTGCAACCCACCTAGTGATATAGCAGTTGATGTCTAGCTTAGTGAGTTTTTCTATGATTCCTGAGTGGGGAATGGTATCAAAAGCCTTGGCCAGATCAAGGTAGGCTGTATGAACCATCTTGTCTTCATCCACAACTCTAGTGACTGATTCAAATAAGTCGACCAAGTTGAGCAGGCATGATCTACCCCTCACAAAACCAAACTGTGTGGGATCCAGAGTTTGAAGATTCCCTATAGCCTTGTTTATTAGGTCCATGATGATGCATTCCATAGCTTTGCATATCAGACTCATCAGGCTAATGGGGCAATAGTTCCCAGGGTCTGTAGTTACTCCTCCTTTGTGGAGAGGGATGACTGTAGCAGTGCGCCATTTGGTAGGGACAAAGCCTGAGGTGAGGCTGTGATTGAACAGGGCACACAGGTGAGGTGTCAGTTCACTCTGTAGTTCATGTAGAACATAGCCAGTGATATTGCCAGGTCCCATAGAAGCTGTATTCTTTGCCTTGGACAGTGCTGTTTTAACCTGTACAGCAGTAATACTGGGTGCCTGGCAATCTACTGGTACTGTGATTGGTCCTTTGGGGGGAACAGGGGTAAAGCAGGCACTGAATCTGTCTGCCAGTATATTGGCAATATCTGTTGGCTCAATATAGAAGGTACCATTGTGTAGTAGCTCAGGTCAAATCTGGGTATTGCCGTGGAGATTCTTTACATAACTATAGAAGGCCTTGTGGCTGTCTTTACTATCTGCTGCAATTCTTTTTTCATAGCTAGCTTTAGAGGATTTGATGAGGGATCTCAACTTTTTGTTGAGGCTGATAAGGGAGTTTTTCCAGTCTTGGGACTTCACCTTATTCTGCATCAGTTTCCTCCTTCTGTTGTAGAGTTTGTTTATGGCTGGGGACCACCAGGTTGGCTTCTTTTTTGGAGGAGAGTATCTTGGTTCTATTGGATATGGCGAGATCCACGCATTTGTGTATGTGTTCATACAGTGCATTGGTGTATGATTTGGCAGTCATGCAACTATTCTCCATTTGCATGGGTGCTGTGAAGTTAGCCACCTCTGTTTTTAGGAGCCTGAAGTTAGCTTTGGAGAAGTTTTTCATAGTGGTTACATTTGCAGGGTGGGGGGTTGTGGATTTCCAAGGTGATTAGTTTGTGACTGGCTCTAACCAGGGAGGAGTTGACTATTGGCATAGAGCAATGGTCGCCCAAGTTAGTAATGATCAGGTCAAGGATGTAGCTACCTCTAGTGGGGGTAAGAATGAGCTGGTCCAAGGCATTAGATATAATGAATTCCAGGAAATGTTGGGCAAGTGTATTGGTACATGAGTAGTTTTCCCAGTTAATGGAGGGTTAGTTGAAGTCACCCAGTATGAGAGTGATAGGTTGGACCCTAAAATTCTCCAGGGTGCTTAGGAACATGGAGTGAGCCTTGGGACATGGTTGGGGACCTATAGCAGGCTATGACCTGAATTGATGTCTTACCCAATGTTAGCTGCACCTGAAGTATCTCTGATGCATTATGTTGAGCTAGCAGTCTGGAGGTGTGCACATCCTTTATGAATATGGAAGCACCACCACTTTTGGAGCTTCAGTCCAAGTTCTGGGGCCAAAAGGTGTGGAATGAGTTATAGCATGGTAGTGCAGGGGTACTTTCTGGTGCCTTGAACCAGGTCTCTGTTACAGCACAAATGTTGATGTTCTCCATTTTAAAGAGTGCCTCGAGTGTGTGCATTTTGAGATTTAGACTTCTAGCGTTGAGCAGCATGACCCTCAGATTGCATTTGTTTGTAGCCATTATGGCAGTAATTTGGTCTTTGGAACACCACCTAAAAAAGGCACTATAGGGGTAACAGATGCAGGCCATCTCTGACAAAGCATTGAGGTGTGTCAATCATGTAATCCCAGACAGACAAATACTGGATCCCCTTAGAATGACACCAGAAACTTAGCCAATTGTTGAAATCAATCATTTTCTGCTTGTACTGTGGTATCATTCTGGGTGATGGTAGGAGTCTGCTCAGGGCTATAGTCATACCCACCTGTGCTACATAATCTGAGAGCTCTTTCATGTCTCTTCATGTAGTCCAGGGTGGTATGTCTCAGGTCATTCACACCCACATGTACAATGATATTTGTACCTGTTGTTGAGGGACCTGAGTGTATGCGTTACATGGCAGATCCTGGCACCTGACAGGCAGCTGACTGTTACTTTCTCCTTATTCAACCTAGTGAGCGGGACTTCAGTGTGCCTCACTATTGAGTCACTTATGAATAGTGTGTTGGGCATGCTGTTTTGCCTTAGGGGCTTTGGTTGAGTAGCACACTGTTTAAGAGAATTATGTGTCTCATGATTATTGTTGTGTTGTGGTGGTTGAGTGCATTTCTGCCTTGGAGGTCTCTGCTGTTTGGGTAGATTTTTATTGAGAACCTCCACTAAGATGGGTATGTGGTTTGTATTTTTATGTGAAAGCAGTGCTGGTGTGAGTTCTGGAGGGCTATGTGCTCCATGTGGTGTGGTGCAAGTGTTGACCTTCTCCTCTTGACCAGCTATTCCGGTCTTGGCTGGAAAGTGCATGGCTTCCAGATTGGACATATAAGTGCATCTCTCACAAGTATGAGTATTGGGAGGTAAGAGGAGAGGCTTATTGGTGTACATGAGGCAGTTGTTACATCGCCTCAGGATGCCCAAGTTCACCAGGTTAATAGGAGAAAGAATAGGTAACTGACATTTAGACATTCCTGGAGGGCTGGCATTAATAATATGTAGTGAAGCTGTTTGCTTGTAGAACATTTAGCGCTGGTAGCACTTTTGTTTGCTACAATAATTGTTACAAGAAGTCTGGTAAAGTGCTAGACTAATAAGCTAGTAAAAGTGCAGGAGAGGAGAAAACTAGCAGATCCAAGGGAAAATTTGAAGTGCAGACTTTGGCACCGCTCAGAAGCTTACAAATAGTCCTGGCTACAGCAATTCTGTATCTGGACTAGACAAGTTACAGGAAAGGCAGGAAACAAGTGCAAATGCAGCCTTTTAAACCAGAAAGTTCAAAGAGATGGAAGAACTGCCCAAATGGCCAATAAACTACAATTTCTAGGCCAGAAACCACTCCTCTTGTGGTAGATAGGCTACCTAGTGCTTACCACTCCCACTGATAAGCTAGAAGGCTTCCCTCCAAAACAGAAAGGCTTGCGGGGCTCAGAAGCTTGCATACAGTCCTGGATACAGCAAATCTGTATCTGTACTAGACAAGTTACAGGAAAGGCAGCAAAAGTGCAAAGGAGGACTTTTAAACCAGAAAAGTTGAAAGAGATGGAAAAACTGCCCAAACAGCCAATAACTACAATTTCTGGGCCAGAAACCACTCCTCTTGTGGTTTGTTTTTATATGGCACATTTCCTTTTACTGGCAATTTAACTATTACGTATACACAAAAAATTGACATTTTATTTTCTGGTTATACAATTTGCTTCTTATTTTTATAGCTTTATTTTTTCATCTGTTAGATTTTTCAGTGTATTTTAATAATGTTTTACCATTACATTTTTATAGCACACTTTGCTATATGTTTCTATATCATCAAGTTTTATTTTCCACAAAAATATTTTTCTTGGTAACAATTTATTTCTTCATTTATGCAGTCTTTTTCTCTTTTACTCTTTTTTACCATACCCCAAATTTATCATACTTATATTTATACAATCGTCCTACTAATCATTCATCTTTTTCATTTATCCACTTTAACACTTTATACAAACTTAATGAAGCAACATGTACTACTGGGTTAAATAACCCTATACCTCCTTCTTCTTCTTTTACATACAAACCTCCTCTTTTTACTGGATTTAATCTAGATAGCCATATATATGAAAAAAATATCTGCAATGATTCCTTTTCAAATACTTTTGGAAACATAAATACACTTTCTAAGTATGCTACTTTCCCATCAGTACTGAATTTATCAAATAAGTCTTTTTTCTGAATGATAATTTATATGTTCTCTGCAAAAGACAGACCCCTGGATTTACTAATCTTCCATGCAGGACTAGCTTAGTCCTGCACGGAAGCGACCATTTAGGAGCAGGAAGTCAGCGTTCCATGCATATTAATGAGGCTTGCTGCCCAAGCTCTTAGACTTACACAGAGCGTGTAAGAGAGCAGGGGGTGTGTCTGAGAGCAGAGCTTGCAGAATAAACACACCCCTGCAATGTAGAACAATAGAAAGGGGTATGCAATAAGTGGAAGTGCTCACAGGTGACCGCATATCCCCACCAACAATCCCCCTTGTGTATAACAGCAACAGAATGCAGAAATAAAATGAAGAAACCCTATTTTATTTACCCTGGAATGTGTTGACTATTACTAACCCATATAAGATGAAATCTAAAACTATAGCACACTTGGGAAGGCCGGTCCCAGCAGACCCACCTGTCCCACCTCAGCTGGCCATGGCACCAGGCACCAGCATGTCTGGGGCCCAACCCCGCACTTCCCTGCCCATTGGTTCTGCACCACCTTTGGGTGAAACTGCCTCAGGGGATGGGGATTGCCCTCCCCGGGAGTGGGCTCGGAGAGGCACCTGTCACCCATCTCCAGGTCGGGGTTGTGGTGTGTAAAGCGATCAACAAGCAGGTCAGTGATCTTCTACCCAAGCTCGAGGAATGCATGTCACGATTAGAGAGTCAGTCTGGCTCTGTGGCTCAGCCCACAGCACAGCCACCTTCAGGGCTGTGAAGTTGCAGTGGTGACTGCTCATGGGTGGGGACCTCAGTCCCACTGTTACCACTAGGGGGCTTGTGGGCTTCTGATATACCAACACCCTTCCCCATCAAGGTATTTACCCTCCACATGTGTCATATACTGCCCTGGTATGCGTCTTGTTTGTCTTGTGTGTTAAGCTACCCAACCTACCTCCCAAAATATACCTACTACCCGTCCTTAACATCCTACTCTCACCTGAATAAAAAAATAAAAGAGCAATCTGTTCCCACAAAAAAAAAATCTTGCCCCATACATAGCTGTCCAGTTCGCACATGTGTCCACTGGACACATATAATCCGGTCTAAATGGCATCATAACTTATTATTATTGTCATCACCCCTATCCCAGGGGTTTGAGTTTCCAAATCTCCCTCCAAAATCAGTGTATATGCACAGCTGTTACTGTAGAAGAAAGGGGCAGCTATGGACTTTCCCTACACCTTTCCTCCATATCCCTAGCTATTTTTCCTGCTGTCTTTCCATCTTTGTGCCCCTTTTTCATCACTTTCCTATCAACCCTTTTTTCTTTTCTTTTAAAGAAATTAGCATGGGGATAAGTGGGAGCAAGCACTTTTAAGCAGCAGTAAGCGGGTTTAAGCCTGTTTGCACAGGGGTTAGCAATGCCTACACAGGTTAAGCAATTTAGAAGCTAACTGAGTATAAGAAACTGTAACTGGAAAATAGCAGTGCTTACCCCTGCGCAAAACCACGCAAACCCGCTTACAACTGCTTTAAAGTGCCTTAATCACTCTGTATCCAATGGCCTGTACACCATAGACAAAGTGATTTACTACTAAGCCATGCCAGATATACATAAATTTGATGTTTACAGAAACATATCATCTAGCCCAGTCATGCAACAGTACAGAGAATGTATACCAACATTTAGATGTATGTGTACAGGGTCCTGGGTTCGAGCCTTGCCGAGGCTGATTATTTTGTTGCTGGGCAGAACACGGATATATATCTATATATATATGTATGGGTCTAGGACTATTGAATGAAAGTTCAATAGTCCAAAACCACATCTACTGAACACATTTTAGTGAAAGTGCATTTTACTGAAAAGCACTTTCTTTAAAGTCCCTCAAAAAAAGTAAAAAAAAAAAAAACAAAAAAATGCACAACTAATGTTTACGCAGGGGGGCAGGCCACCTGTACCCCCCATGTGGGTTGTACCCCCCACACCCCCCTACTTTTATATTCTCACACTGAGATCGCACTACAGTGGGGAAAAGGGAATATTCCCTTATCCCCACTATACTACCATCTCAGCAACAGCCATTCCCCCACGATTTCCCTTACTTTTCAGCATACTTCCGTAAAAGTGCTTTTTTGTTGAAAAGCACTTTCGCAAAAGTATGCCCGGCCATTTCAGTTTCAGTCAAACGGCTGCCCAGGGAACAGTATGAGACCCACACACACACATATACATATATATATATATATATATATATATATATATATATATATACGTGCAAATGCCTACATCAACACATATATATGTCTACACCTATATGTCTCCTTATACACAGAAAGTTACATATATCTACACAGACATATATCTATGTAGGCATATATGGACATAGTTGTATATATGTAAGCATACAAATATATATATATATATATATATATATATATATATATGTATATATATATATAGATAGATATGTATATATATATATATATATATATATATATATATATCTATAGATAGATATGTATATATATATATATATATATATATATATATATATATATAGGTATGTATGGCCATACATCCATAGATAGCAATGGTAGATTAACTAAAACATATATGTCCACATGCACCGTTAATGGGGTTGAGAGGCCCCAAACAATATACGTCTTGTACGAATAGGCATACCCCCCACAGACAAACATGTCCACCCTGCAATACACTACCAATTGTTGCAGATCCCATAACCAGGACCTGACATGACATGGACACAAGATGTTAACAGTACTATACCCTACCTGTATGATGTCAGGCTGGTACTGGTAACATATCATGCAGTACAGTCTGGCTCCCATAGGAAATGTAAAATGTGGAAGCTATCAACATCTCCAGGATACATATACACAGACACATATATGCAGATACAGATATGCATATATATATCTATATATATATATATATCTATATATATATATATATATATATATATATATATATATATATATGGATACATGTGACTACACATATGCACGCAGAGATATGTAAAGTGAGATACATATATAGAAGGTGCACACAATATGGAACAGCCACTATGCCTACAGTTACCACCTTAACAACTGGACCCTGTATGGGCCACCCATACAAATGACAATTGTTGCCTGCAACATATACCCACATAGAGGTCATAGGAAAAAAACACCACACACAGGTTTGCAGAAATGGAAAACCTTTATTTGTGTACTATTACACTTCTATATGCCATGCCATACAGCTGTTCAGACACTGACATCCATATAGACAGAGTAATGCAACTGTGAAACAGTTATACTAATATAGTAGTCTGGAAAGGTTCACAACTGTTGCTGTCCAGGCCAAGCCCTTCAAATTGTACAATACTAAAGACAGACTGGGCCACAGGATACTAAACAATCACCAGTAAGTTATGCAGGTGCATAGTTCAGCAGTCTCTATCCACACTCTGTGCAAACTCACTAGGTGGTAAAGAGTTCAGTTGACCAAATGGGATGTAACTGTTATATAATAAGGCATACCTGACACCATCACAAGCACACTGCCAAACAGAACAGTCTGTATGGCAGGAGGCAGTAGGCCTGCATTAACCCAATTTATGTAAGTAATGTAAATATAGGTGAAGTATATGATACTGTACATCCAGATACTTTAAGGCAGCTCAACCCTGATTCCCCCACATTTTGTAACAACCTAGGTCATTTATGGTGCATACCCCCCCAACTCAATAATACAGGGCCATAAACCACTGTTACATACACTGGCCTCTAGAGTGCATAAGGGCACACACGTATTCTGTAGGTGAAGCCCACACATATACGGCCCCAGCCCCACTGTATATGTAGGGGATACAACAGCAGTGGACTGATGGCAGCAATGGCAGTGTGATATACTCACAGCCCCCTACAGAACAACCCCTGACAGCATGTCATATGTGCAAACCTTGGTATGTAGGTGGAGGAGAGAGGCTGGAACACAGGCCCATATCTTGAAAGCTGTCGCCATACACTAAGGAAGCTGTTAGTGTTACAGGATAGTCTACAACATACCCTTAGTTAGGCAATTGAGGTTATAAACATAAATGGATGTAGCCATGTACTGATAGCACTCAACACACACACACTGCCAGTGAAATATCTGACACAGGACCTGTGTGGTGGACAGACAAAACATGATAGGCACACCTCTGGCCACCATGAGGATAGGCCCACAGTTGAGATCTAAGCATTTCAAGGTAAACTAGTATGTACACACACACCCTGTAACACCAGTACTACACAAAGCATAACACAACTCTACTCACACTCTGTCTGTAGTTCTGGAACCTCTTACAAATATGTAGCTAGCCTGAGTGTGTCAGTTCTCCTGTAAGAGGTATTGCTACCTGCTGTCTGTAGCACTGATGCCCACACACAGGAAGGATGTCCATCACACAGGATAGGTAAAGAGACCAAGCCCACATGCTGAAGGGATTTATAGTAGGTGGTTGCCATGACAGTGGCAATTGGAAGTACTACACAGCAAGCTGCATGCAGTTAGCAAGTGTAGGACACTGATTGGTGCAGAGGCCATCACTTGATCAAGTGCATCACCTACTAAAGCCAGGCTGCAATCTATTCAAAGAAGTTCAATCCATTCACTGGAGAGACAAGGAGAGAGACAGAGAGAAAGAAAGCGAAAGCGTAAGCGTAAGCGGAAAAAAAAGCTCATCACACTAACAGCTGAAGATGCAGGCATTTAGCCAGCTGACAGTCATAGAGACATCATTCCCACAACAGGTATGTGAAGTATATGTACATGTATTAGAATGTAGTACCTGGTCCATCATAATGGGATAGATGATGTGGAATGAGTTATATGTGCCATCATATGTTGTTGTGATGATGTTCATCTGAACAACTGCTATGGACAATAGTGTCTGCCCCGGTGGGTAGTGGGCCATAGCTGTTAACTGTGCAGGTCAGCACTGACAGACAAGATGTAAGCCATCATAGTGTGTGTTGTGTAATGGGAAGTATGTATATTACGTGGCCAATAGCTGGTGGGGGAAGTAATGCCATTATGATGGACATGTGGGAGCCATGACCCACCACTGGCAGGATACTCAGGTGAATCTGTAATGTAGCATACCAGAATTCCATAGGTGTGTAATAGGGTTACCTACAATCAGGTCCCACATATACCCCACTAATGTGTCCATATGTGGCACCTGTCTGTGTTGTAGCAAGGCAGAATAATGTAGCTGTGCAGGAAGGTGTTGTGAGATTGTGGAGTTGATGTCTGAATGTACCCCACATATAGGTATGCATATGTGTACATATGTCACATATATAATATATAAGGATATATATGTATATCAGCACGTATGTCCAGAAATATACGTATACCCATGTGTGGACATTTATATGACATCACATATATCTACACATATATAGATATATACCTATATGCACATGTCTACATATGTATAGACACATACACACAAACATATATGTATGTAAAGACATGTCCCCTATATCGCTATCACAGTGATGTGTGCTATGTGCAAGGCAACAGCACACATAGCAATACACACAGATATCTACAGCTGGCAGTGTGTGCACCATGGACAGGGATGTCACGTTAGTCCCTTCTTGGCCCCACATTGCCCCTGTCTGTGAAGTATGCAATGGGAGTATGGGGAAGTATGGCAGGTACACATGTGGAGGTGGTCAGGATTGGTAAATATAGAGGACAGTCTACAGGTGTGGTATGTGACACATGTAGTGGGTAAACACAATTGGTGGTGTGTGTGGTCTGATGTGGATGCCGCATGACACCCAGTATGGGCACAATGGGAAGAAGCATCCCACCAATTGCCACACACAGCAGCAGTCCATGTCTTGAATATGCCTGATTTGGAGGCTGAGCAGGAGGAGCATGCTGGCCGTGTGAATGTGTACTGGGTGCCTCAGACTGATATAGCACATCCCTCATGTGTCTGTGGAGCCCGGTATGGAACAGACCCTAGACCTGAGCTCGGGGACAGAAACATGTTGGTGTGTGCCTTGAGGGGGGGGCAACATCCCCTGAGTGATTCCACTTGATGGTATTGCTGTAACAGTACACAAGGATGCCCCAGGTTGGCACACACACATGTGATGTGGCCAGGTATCATGGGCAGATGAGTGTGGAGAGGTGGATCAGCTGACCAATAGAACATATACATGTTATTGTGTCACTGTTATAGAACATTTGTTGGTAGTAATAGTCTACACAATCCCGGTACATGTCCTACAGCATGCATAGATATCCCCAATAACACAGACTCTCAGATGTGCAGCAATCTCAGAACAGCCATACCACTGGCATATATATAACCGTAGTGGCCCTGACAATGGCATGCAGGTGAAAAGTCTGTAACAGGCCAGCAATGATAGTGTCCACACAGGGGAGATGGCTGCAATCACATACCAGAAGGTGTGGTACAATACAAAATCTGTCCAAACGGTAGTTAAGCTGTAGCCATGCCTAATGAGTTGTGTGTACAGTCTGTTGAAGCTGATATGGTGGGGGGTGACACAGATGTGTATTACAAACTGTGGTAATCTTGCCATATGAGTTGCTCAGGCCTGTTTCCATCTTTATGTCTTTCAGGCAAAAGTCCACACGGCAGGTTACCTGTGTATTCAGAGGATGAAAATGAGGTCATCATCAACCACCTGGTACAGCACTACCAGGTGCTCTTTGGCAGGACAGCACATGAGCAGCAGGAGCGGACCACACTGTGGAACGATCTAGTCCACAGGGTCGATGATGCTGGCCTGCATAACCACAGTTATGAGCAGGTCTGGCATCATTATGGAGGTGTGTGTGTGTGTGTGTGTGTGTGTGTGTGTGTGTGTGTGTGTGTGTGTGTGTGTGTGTGTGTGTACTGTTAGGCAATGCTGTACAGGTTTTAAAGTGCGTTTATTGTTTAACCCCAGAGGTGACGAGGTGTGTCAGGGTCCCTCCTGCATGCAATCTGATGTAGTTGTCCATACAGACACTGATGATAATGATGATGATAATAATGTGGAGGCACAGGTGGGGTTGTCAGGGGCTGACACTGAGCCAACATTTGACATCCCCTTTTATCCACCCCAAACACAGTTTCAGTGCCTATATACACCCCATCACCAGTGGGCATAGCAGAGGGACAGCTGGCATTCTGTGGCAGTGCACAGGAAAGTGTGGTAACCATGCCTACTGTGTTCAGTCACAGCAGACATAGCCAGATGTCCAGCAGGCTGCCAAATAGGTAGATGTCTCAGGGTGCTCGTGATAGGGATGCTGGACATCATGCCCCTGGCAGAGGTGACATAGCTGCTACCAGCCGAAGCATCTTTCACGCTGTAATGGTGGTGCAGACATGTATTGAGCATTACACCAGACAGGGCCTTAGGTTGCAGAGGCCTGCTGTTGCATCTGTAAGCAACAACCACTGTGAACTGTTGGGTGCCATCCGTGCTTCTGCCTAGCAAGAAGATAGATGGCATGATGAGATGATTGCCCTCATCGGCCGTGGTGTTTCTGTGCTTCAACATGTGGTGGGGATGCGGCAATGCCCGCGTGGACACGGGCCAGCAACACCAACAGCTGGCAGTCAATGTGGATGTGCTAGGACACCAAGGGGCTCCTGTAGAGGCAGTAGCAGCCCTGGCAGTGCAGAGGGTGTGCTGTCCACACCACACCACAGAAGGCCACATGCACGTGGTCCTGGCCAGTCCAAGGAGAGACCTGGTACCAGCGGACAAATGTCATCAGCAGATGAGAATAGCACACTGATGCCTGTACCTGGATGTGCCCGCGGAACCCCTGGAAGGCACAGTCCATGTGTCCATGGCCAGAGGCAGTGAACTGCACACCCTGGCAGATATGGTCTGCAGCTGTCCATAAGCACCTATGTAGGGCATCCCCATGGCAGAACTGTGTGCATGCATACCAACACACTATGCAAACACACCTGGGGCAGCCGCATACCTTCACACACCACATCACCTCAGCCAGCTCCCCAGAGTACACCCCTCACCCACACACATGGTGTCAAATGTATGGCCCAGCCTCAGCCTCTGGCAAACCAACACCACACCTTGTGCATATGATGATACCTGTGTCCCATCCCTGTCATCCATACCATTGATGCAGGGACAGGCTGATATGGCTCTGATGCACACAGTGACTGTACAACAGTGTACCACAGTCCTGCAGTGTAACATGTTGTAGGGAGTAGAGTGTGAGGCATATTTGGCAGGTAGTGTAGCTGTCCAGCAATAATGCCTTATAGCTGTTAGTAACACTGGTTGGTTGTGGTCTCTAAAATGTTATCTATGTGTGTTGTAGGTGTACATGTGTCAGCATGAGGAGGGATATGCATCTCATGCACATGCTACATGCGTAGTAGGGCGTCAATCAATCATAGGTTGCCTGTACATATCTCAGCTGGATACCTGCCATCTGCACATCTGTACAGGGACTGACAGTCATCAGCTTGGCAGGTAGCTATGCAGTAGCATGAGTGCATTGACAGACCAGTAAGGGGTATATACTGTGACACAGCTCACACACCAGGAATACAACAGGGATCCGTTGGTGTCCAGCCATGCTCACAGGTGTGCCTGCTGTCAGTACTATATTAAGCATTCTGCTCTTACCTGGGTTAGCACTGTCAACAGTAGTACTGCCATGATACACTACATGCCAGTGTGGCAGCACGTACCCTGGCTACTACACCTGTATGTCACGCATTCACATGAATAGTGCTGTACAGGTCTCATATATGTCTGTGTCCCACACATGACACTCACACCCCTTGCTACTGTAATGACAGTACATAGGTGCATGTATTGTACATGGCATTACATACACTTATTACAGGTTATCACACTGGGTTGTGTGTCCTGGTTACCAGGGCTAAGCTATGCTTAGCAAGTATCAACATTGCTGCAATATAACAGCTAAGCTGATTTGCGCAGTGGTAAGTACTGCCTACACTGTGTAAGTGGCCGTATGTTTACCCATAGCTTAGCACCACTTAGCTTGATGCAAACCCATGCAAACACTCTTAAAGCTGCTCAAAACTGCCTTAACCACTCTGTATCCGACAGTCCTTGTTCTGCCCAGCAACAAAATGAACAGCCCTTGCAGGTCTTGAACCCAGGACCCTTTACACTGAAGTCACAACACTTAACCACTATGCCATGACCACTGTGGAGACAGCTGTTGTTTTACCAATATAGCTGTCAATACACATTTTAAGTAGTAATGTACAATTGCCTTTAGTTCCTAATATTTGTAGTCCTTGTTATTAATATGACTGTTGCATCACATATGTTGTTTTATCATTATGTTCACATAGCAGATACATATGGTGAGATACATGTGGGAGGGTATACAAAACTGTGACGTTTACTCATGACTGGTATATGGTTGTATACATATCATAGGTGTATATATGTCTACATGTACATTCACATGTATACTCATACATATGTCTGTATACACATCTGTATAGCGTTTATATATATATATATATATATATATATATATATATATATATATATATATATATATATATAGCCATGTGTACATCTCTTCATATGTGCATATGTATACATATATATACATATATGTATATATACATATAGGTTTATGAATATGTACATATAGATATATGTGTATATAGCTATATATGTATGCACATGCTATGTCTACAGATATGCCTACTTATGTTGTTGTGTGTTTGTGTGTGTATATATATATATATATATATATATATATATAAAACTATATGTGCATACATATCTATTCCAATATACCTACTACTATCAATATACCTGTAGATAACCATATGTATATGTGCATATGTATCACTATCTGTATATATGTAGACATATATTGCTCTGTATATGTATATATCTGGGTGTATATATGTATATTTATGTACATGTACATACCCATCTATCTATGTTGATATGTATATGTGTAATCATATATATAGATATCTGGATAATTATATGTACATATATTTCACCATATGCCCTGGACATGGAGTGTAGCCCTACCCCAGCCCCTATAGTCCCAACTTCGTAGTGCAAGGGGATGTCAGGTATGTATACCAGGTATATTAATGGACTATTGCTACTGTAATTGGAATTGTCTTCACAGACATGGTGTGTGTGGGAGGTCACATCTGCTTTTTACATGTGTGCCATTGGCTACTGACAGACACCCTAAGGACATCATAGTAAAGTACCACTGTTAGCACAACATGCCCCTGTGGACTGCAGCAGAAATATTGACCAATATATGTGGACATTCTGACACATTCTGTACAGTCCAGAGGTATACACAGAACCCCTTAATGCAAAACATGTGTACCATGCCTGACAATATGGATGTTAACAGCCATGTAGATGGGTATAGCACATAAAGACTGGTATACATTTGCCACCATAGGTTAGGCATTCACACACCCCTGTCTGGCCTGACACATAATAACCACTAGTACAGGGGTACCATGGCCACATACTACCCACTAGATCTTGACATACATCTGTACAGCATCCCACTGTTCTGTCTGACATACATGACTGTTAAGGGAGGCCCAGCAGCAGTACATCTGGCAAATATCTGGATGTGACATTTCACTGGGTAAGTACACTAAGCTGCTAGGCATGTAACAATGCACTATGCAGGCTACAGGCAGACTGGCTCAACACTGGCCTACATCTCCTATGGAGGAATGCACATGTACCTGTATATATAGCAGGCTCTACAGGCATTTCACAGCACAGGGTAAGATACACCTGTGTGAAAGTGGATAACCACAACCAATGTGAACACAGCCACATATGGCAAGCTAGCATAATATTACAGTATATGGACAATCTGTTCAACACCATCCTCATATGTGCCACTCACAGACTAACCCTACATATACTGGGCTGCTACACAGTTTGGTCTGATGGCTGTCTGTGGTATGGGGCATGTGTGTGTATGGCCCTACAAACATGTAAGCCAATATGGGAACATACAGTGGAGCAGCATGTAACATAGGACGGGACCTAGAACAATGACATCTACCACAGTCTGTACACAGGTAAAGTACATATTAACAATACACACACTGTCGACATTCACCATAAGTGCACAGACCTCAGTACTGCACAAACAACCGCAGCATGTTGAGGTTATGTCATCAAATATAACCCCTACTGTACATAACATGTGTAGCAGTCTGATATCTCACTGGCTTATCAGATATGATGACACTAATTATGGTGTACAGCACATATGCACCTCTTAATGCGTGACATATATACAAAGGTTGACAGAGTTGTGGCCGGAAGCACATACACAAGGCCAATATTGACATGTTGCTGTGATAACCTCATACATTTACTGTTGTAACAGGGTTTGTTGCAACATATGTCCTATGAGGGATATGAAGTCAGTAACTGTCACGGCTTTCACCTTCTACAGACTGCAATCCTCACACTACCTTCTGAAGTTCAAAGATAGATGCTGTGTGGGTAACACATGAAACCAAAGGCACAACACACTACCCAGTTTGCAGATGACCCTACAGATGGGGATGCCTCATAAACAAGGAACTGACATGGCAGGTATTAAAACATGTAGGACAGCCATATCCACACACACACTGTTAAACCAACATTACTCCAAATGCAGTATAGCAGCACTTATAGTCTGTAGTCAGGTCAGGCACATCCCCTCCTGTGTGTTGCCCTGTTTCCACAGTGTATGTTGTTAGAGGTAAATCCCCAATCCATCTGAGATGCTGTTTGCCAAACAATAGATCTAATTCCTGCTCACAGTGAATGAAAAGGGCCAACACCAACATGAGTTTCCTAGATATTGGAGTGTGTTTCCATGCAATTGGCTATGGGAATGTTACCACAGCTGTTCCACGTGCAATCAACTAGGGGAGGGCTGCAATTCATGCAGAGGCCATATGCTGATCATGAACATCACTTAAAATACACATGCTGCTGCCTAAGCAAAGCAGGTGTAGGTCTCCACATCCACCAGAGAAGGAGTGAGAGAGGCAGACAGAGGCAAAGACAAGTCAGGGAGGGGTGGGAGAGTAAAACTTAAGCATGTTTATGTCACACATCTGCAAGCACAGGGTATCAAACCCCTGACGACTATGTAGTGCCATCACATTTCTATGCAGTTATTGGATGTGCCACATAGGTTACATGCTGTGGAGCACTCAGAACATATATGTGATGGTGAGTGACATCTGTAACAGGGATATGGTAGCTATATTGTAGGTGTAGTATATATGCCTGTCCGCATGAACAGGTGACAGCGTCAACACAGCCACATTTTCACATGGATGCATACACATTGACACACTTGGCAGGGCCAGGAATACAACCCATCACTAGTGAGATTGCCACAACACATCACTGTGCAGGTATCACATGCACCACAGGGGTCATACAGAGATGATATGGTCAAAGGGTATGGGGAGGTGTCTGACATCAGACAGCATGATGCAGTATGCCAATGGGGGTTGTAGTGAGTGTGAATGTGAACATACGCATTATACAACACACACACATACAGGGTGCCAGTACTGACATGCATGGGTGCATTGATTCATGGGTGTGTAGTGATGAACTGTGCCAGATGGCTATACAAGGCTAGGTGATGGGTACAACTTGGCATCAGGCCACATGACAATGGTCTGCATTGTGGCTCAGGGGTGTAGATTCTGGAATTGCCCACACAGGTGTGTATTGTATTCACCATCTAGTCACCTGGGTGACTAATGCATATGGGCAATGTTGTGCATTGCTTGCCATGTAAGTGTTCCTTAGTCCATGACATGGACAGTGTCTGTAATGTGAACACCTCCCACATGCATGTACAGTGACATGTGGAAGTGTACCTGGGGTGTCTGGCCCTTGCTGTGTACACAGATTATCAATAGATGTGCCTGTCCTGGCCTCATGTGGCAGGAACTAGAAATGGACAACAGGTTTACCCTGCAGCTACGTTGATAGTGTGCTAACAGCATTCCCTAATGTCAGTGGCATCTGTCCATACAAGGCATGTTTTCAGGCATGGTATGTCCTTTGTGGGTCATATCTGATAGCACCACAGGTGTTGCAGATGTCCAGTGGGAAACATGGGCAAGGTGCACTGTCTGCATGTATGTGCCTATCGGACTGATGGGCAGGGTTCCATGCCCTCTGTAGGCCACTGCAATCACTCCATAGTTACTATCAGTGGGCAATATGCAGTGTACTACCAAAATAGCAGCTGTTGTCTAGGCAAGTGTGTGTGTGTGTGTGTGTGTGTGTGCGTGTGTGTGTGTGTGTGTGTGTATGAGGCATGGGTTGAGAGTGTTGTCTGGTTAATACTAGGGTTACCCTAACTTTGCTTGCCTGGCCTTGATGTGACATGTATGGGCATGGATCTGCACCCCGGCCTCTCAGCTATTTCACATATGTTATCCCTGTATGGTGGAATTATAATATATACTAGGGCCACCATATAAGAAATTTGCAAAACCCATTCCACATTGGGCCCAGTTGTTACAGACTCACAAGCACCTCCACACAGGATATGAGTTATGAACACAGACACACACACACACACACACACACACACACACACACACACACACACACACACACACACACACACACACATGTCATGTCTGGGATTAAAACTCCTACCTATTTTATTACACTACAGCAGTTTGCAGTCATAGTACATGTCACAGAGATTACTGGAGTACTCCTTCCCCAAAGGTGTATTTCACAGTGAATGACGTAAGGCATTTGAATTGTAGTGAGTGTGGCTGGGCTAAAATGCACTGCTCCCTACACAGACATTGAAACACATACAAAACATCCACAACTGACATGTGTGGGTATAGAACCCCTAACAGAGGTCTGTATCACACTACAGCAGTACACAGTTATGGCATGCACTGCAGAGATTACTGGGCTACATTCTTCCCAGAGGTGTATTTCTAGGTGGATGACATCAGCAGCCTTACCAAAGTATAGCATTCAAATTGTATGTAGTGTGACTACACTAAAAAGCATTGCTCTCTACACAGACAGACACACACACAGTTGCCAAGGCTGGGATTAGAACTCCTCCCTAACTATTTTACCACACTACAGCAGTATGCAGTTATGGCATGTGCTATGGAGATTACTGGTATACAGCCTTCCCAGAGATGTATTTCTAGCTGGATGACATCAGCAGCCTTACCAAGGTAGAGCATTTCAATTGTAGGGAGTGTGACTACCCTAAAAATCATTGCTCTCTACACAGACAGACACATGCATAGTTGCCAAGGTTGGGATTAGAACTCCTCCCTAATTATTTTATCACACTATAGCAGTACACAGTTATGGCATGCACTACAGAGATTACTAGGATACACCTTTCCCACAGAAGTTTTTCTAGCTGGATGACATCAGCAGCCTTACCAAAGTAGAACATTTCAATTGTAGGCAGTGTGACTACCCTAAAAAGTATTGCTCTCTACACAGACACACACAAGCACACACACACACACACACACACACACACACACACACACACACACACACACACACACACACAGACACACACAGTTGCCAAGGTGAGGATTAGAACTCCTCCCTATTTTATCACACTACAGCAGTTATGGGACACGCTATGGAGATTACTGGGATACAACCTTCCCAGAGATGTATTTCTAGCTGGATGACATCAGCAGCCTTACCAAAGTAGAACATTTCAATTGTAGAGAGTGTGACTACCCTAAAAAGCATTGATTTCTACACAGACACAGACACAGTTGCCAAGGATGAGATTAGAACTTCTCCCTATTTTATCACACTACAACAGTATGCAGTTATGGCACACACTATGGAGATTATTGGGATATAACCTTCCCAGAGATGTATTTCTAGCTGAATGACATCAGCAGCCTTACCAAAGTAGAGCATTTCAATTGTAGGGAGTGTGACTACCCTAAAAAGCATTGCTCTCTACACAGACCGAAACAGACAGACAGACACACACACACACACACACACACACACACACACACACACACACACACACACACACACACACACACACACTCTTGCCAAGGCCAGGATTAGAACTCCTCCCTAATTATTTTATCATATAACAGCAGTATGCAGTTATGGCACGTGCTACAGAGGTTACTGGGTTGCAACCTTCCCAGAGATGTATTTCTACCTGGATGACATAAGCAGTCTTACCAAAGTAGAGCATTTCAATTGTAGGGAGTGTGACTACCTTAAAAAGCATTGCTCTCTACACAGACACACACAGTTGCCATGTCTAGGATTTAAACTCCTACCTAACTAGTTTATCACACTACAGCAGTACGAAGTTATGGGGTGCACCATGGAGATTACTGGGCTACAACTCTCCCAAAGGTGTATTTCACAGTGGATGACCTCAGCAGGCTTGTCATAGTAGTGCTATAGGGAGGTCAGTGTGTGTGCATGGGCCATAACCCATTCATCTAGAGGTTGACACGCCACATGTGGGCACACACAGGGTCATATTTCACAGGTAAGTGTATACAGCTGCTAGATGACTACTTCCTTGTACAGTCATGTTGCACAGCTGGCACGTGCACCACATAGTCTGTAATGCTGACAGATACTGGTGGCTAGTATCTGCAGTGAGTGCCATCTGAACCTCATGTGGTTGGGGCCCTTTAGCTGTATGCTGGGTGGGACAGGCCTGGATGGCTCCTTGCCACAGTCACCCTCTTCCACACATCTAAGTATGTCTACTTTTGACTTATTATAGTGTGTTGTCCTTAACATATGTCTGTATTCCTATCCACTGTTTGTGCAAGGCATGAGCGGTGCATACTCATGAGTGTCTGCACTAACAACTGCGACTGCCAGATATGTCTGGTTCACTGGTGTTTGCAAACATGGCCTTCATGTGTGTGAGCATGCTCAGTATGACCTTTCAGTATGTTAGTGACTGACATTGCCTTCATTTCTCTAAGTGTGTGAGCATGCCCAGTATGCCCATCTGTATTTAATGTGTGGATCGATTCCAGGTAGTTTGTACTGTAGTGCTGACCTTTGTGTTGCACACAGACAGGTGGCATGCTGTTTCTGCAGGGCACCCATCAAGCATTTGGCATTGACTCTTCCTACATTTCTGCATAGGATGGGGGGCTCACCTGACTATTACCACATTTCTACACAGGATTGGGGGGCACATCTGACTGTTACTACATTTCTATGTAGGATGGGGGGCACACCTGACTATTTCTACATTTCTACACAGGATTGAGGGAAGGCACATCTGATTGTTATTACATTACTACATAGGGTGTGGGGGCACACCTGTCTATTTCTACATTTATACATAGGGTTGGGGGGCACACCTGACTGTTATTACATTATTACATAGGGTGGGGGCTCACCTGACTATTTTTACATTCCTATACAGGATTGGGGGGCACACCTGACTGTTATTGCATTACTTCATACGATGGGGGGCACACCTGGCACTTGTACACATTTGCTATGACTGTACTGGTATGTCAGGTACTACATTTCATTCTGTATTCTTACCTATCATGCTGACTAGAGGCATACCAGTGTACTACAGATTGTAGCTTTGGTCACCCTACATATTAGTGTCTGACTTCCTACCCTTCAGAACTAACATCCCACTGCCTGATGTAGTCTGTCTGTGTAGACCTGGTGGGAAGGTTCACCATAGCCATCATCCAGGACACATAGCACAGGCTCTGTTTGGGTTTGTCTACACCTGTCCTGATGGCTGAGACTGTTGTTGGGTATGTGAACCGCCCATACTGGCATGCATGAGTCATATGGACACACATGTCACTCAGCACATTTCCTGCAGCAGGTTTTCTCACCCTGTATAGTACTGGCTACAATGGTGACTCCTGTATGTGTTACAGATGTCATGATGACACTATGGGTGTCTGCTGTTGGCTGCCATGACATTCAGTCACCTAATTCCCTTGCATGCTCACATCCATACCATAGATACAGGTAACAACACATTCTACTCCATTTGGCAATTGGTAGGTTGATTGACTTACCTTGAGGGTTTGCTAGATTTATGGATGGTACTGGAGGGCTGCCTATGTCAGATGCACATAGTACTCTCCCTATACATGGTTGAGCACAGGTAGTGTCATGTTTGGCATCCCTTTTACTGTATGTGTGAGTCAGAGCGAGGTGTCATTCTCTGAGTCCCTACTGTGTCAGTGTATGTGCTATGCATTGTCTCTTTGCCGCAGTCTCAGCATATTGGGCACACCTCCATCTGTCTACTGGGGCAGGCTCAGGTTGTTCTTCCTCCAAGTCACTTGGTGCCCATGCAGGCCTTGGCATTGGTGGGGTGCTGTGTGGCCCTGCCCCATGCTGTTCCTGCTGCAGCTGTTTCCGCAGGATCATACTGTGTAGCATGGCACATACCATAACAATCTGGGTACATGTAGCTGGTGAATACTGCAAGGCTCCATCGGTTGTGTCCAGACACTGGAACCATGACCTGAGCATCCCAAGCACACACTCTATTATAAGTCTGGTATGTGTGTGCCTAATTATGGCATTCTTGTTCAGGGGTTTGTGTGCATTTGTGATGGGTGTCATCAGCCACGGCTCTAGTGTGTAACCAGCATCCCCCACTAGGTGACCATAGGGGATGTCCCCTTTGGGAAATCTCTTGTACAGCTGCGTCAAATGCCATATGTGGGAACTGTCATAGCTTCTAGGGCAGCCAGCACACACATTCATTATAATGCCCTGGGCATCACACACTACCTGGCAGTTGATGGAGGGGATGCCCCTGCGGTTGATGTAGGCCCTACCCTGATCACCAGGTTGTGTTTGATCTGTATGCACGTGCAGTCTATAGCACCCACTACCTCAGGGTATTCTTCTATTTGGTGGAAGAGACACATATTGCTGGACAACACCTCATGGGTGTTGAGGAAATATATGTGCTCAATGGCATGTGCTGACATGACATCCAGGAACTGGTGGAATACTCTGGATGTTGATGTCTGTGAGATACCCATGATATCCCCTGTTGAGCTTTGGGAGGTACCTGTGGCTAGTATTCCTAGGCCTACACATACTTTGGTATCCACTGGGATGGTTTCCCCTTCGTCAGTTTGATGTGTCAGGTGTGGCTGGCACAGCTCAACAATTTGCTGTAGGAGGTCTCTGTCCACCCTATAACACTCCACTATCTCCAGCTCATGTAGCCCCTGGTAGGTTACCCTGGGTCTGTACACTCTTCTCCGTCTCCTCACTGTGGGTTGATCAGCAGCATTCACATGTTCACCACCCTCAGCCTTTTGCACATGTTGTTCTATGTTACCTGCTCCAGCCCTTCTCATTTTGTAGGTTTGTTTGTTAAAATTTACCCACTTGTATACACTGGTGGTGTAAAGTGTGGGAAAAACCAGAGGGGAAGGTGTTTGCTTAGTTTATAGTAGTGTTCTGGGCTCGGATGTTCTGCTGCCTGCGTAATTGGCTGATTCTGATACATTTCACCAGCCAGTTAAGCTAGTTGTCCTTGATTACCTTCCTACTGCTGCTTTACCTTCCTGTTGCCTTCCTGTTTATGCCGGGGTGCACGCCACGCAAACAGAGTGCTCAGATGTTCACAGTGCTGCTATTTCCTGGTTTAACTTCTTTTTTCTTCCTGTAAAACCCGGTGTGCGGCACTCACACCCGCTTAGGCTTTGTAAAGAGTGTGAAGCTAGGAGCACATCTGAGCCACAGGGCTCCAATCCACTTAGAGTATGCCTGAAACACACCCCCATCATGTCAGCTAACTCCTAGGCTTGCACCAAGCTATTCCCTGGCTCACATGCTGGGGGAAACAAAGATTCACTGTCCTTCTCCTCATTTGAATAGGATTGCCTGCTAATGCATAGTTACATGTCTCACACTGAGCCTCCTCCCTTAGCAGCCACTACTGACTGGCCATGTTGTCTTCTGCCTGCCATTGACTTACATGGCAGAATACAGATTTTAGTTGGAATGCTTAATTTATGTTCATTTTGTTATTTTTCCTCCGATCTTGTTTGCGTGCTGCTGGCCTATGCTTAAACAGCCGAGATCGTCTAAAAAACGTAAAAGTTGATTTTTGTATTTTTTTTAATGTTTGAAATGCCAGTGGCCTTATACTTGGCCATTGACATGCTTACCACATGATATGCAGCCTTTATTTGGGGCTGTCATAGCTCTGTTTTGGATTTTGCAGAAATGTACTCGGTTACTAACCGAGTACATTTCTGCAGATAGCACTTGTCCTGCATGGATGGTTACAAGCTACCTGGATTGCAAAATCACCTCATTTGCATGGATTTCTCCTGCAAATGGGGTGATTTGCATACAAGGGCTTAGTCCATGCAGGATTAGTGCAGGAGCACTCATGCATGCCCCTGCAGGCTGTTCCTGGATCGCAGAGCAGACATATTGCCTGCTTGAGCTTCTGCACTGACCTTAAATGCCGTGCAAGCTTTAGGGAATCTGGGGGAGAGTTGTTTTATTTCTTCTTTTGTTTTTCCGACTGAACTCTACTTATATCTTTATTTCCAAGTTTTATACCTAACATAGACATCTCATTCATTGTAAAATTTATACCCCTATCCTTACTACATCACCTAAACCATTAATGTTATCTTTAAAGCCATCTTTATCATTGCTAGACACTCATTTGTTCAAAGTATTACTACTTTTATCCAAGTTTTGTTTTTTGCAATTATTATGATTTCAACTTTACATCTTAATAGAACTGGAATGAATCCATTAAACTTCAGGTGTTATACAACTTGCCTCCTACATTTTGTAATTTATTTCAGATACTATCACATTCAGAACTAACACAAAGTGTATGCAACTCATTGCACATCCAAGTCTTACACCACTCTTCATATACACCTCTTGGCTTAACCAGCCATTTACAAGTATTTGTGCTTTATTATTACTATATGCTGACATACACAATTTACTAACTTTCTCACTTGTCTCATATTTGTTTATTATTACCTATGAAATGTCATGTCCAGTTGTATCAAATGCCTTACTAAGGTCTCCTATCATGACTTTTGCTTCTTCTTTTCTATTCATAATATCATCCACAGTTTCTCAAACTATCATTAATAATTCTTGACAACACCCCGTTATACCATATATACTATCTTCTATAATATTTTCCATTTTAGTTTCAAATCTCTTTTGTATTATTTTCATAAAGATCATATACTCATTATTATTCAGTACTCCATTTTTTAAATTGTCTTCTATCTTACTTCTTCCATATGAATTTAAGTATTCCACTACATAATTCATTATGCATAAAACATTCATTTAACCATTCATTCAAAATCTTTAAAAAATATATATATTTTTTCACAATGCCTTAAACTTTTATACATTTCATACTCTATTCCATCTGGTCCTGCAGCCAAATCTATATTTACTTTTCCCAATACCTTATCTAGAAAACTTAAAAAAAATCTCCTTTTCCAGCTCTGTATTTGCTTTTTCTGTTACAATTTTGACTTCCCATGTTTTCATTACCTTTTTTCTTTAAAGATTTTTTGTACATATTGTACTATACTATATTTATTCTTTTCTTGAGTTCTTTCTATTTCTCCTTTTACATGTTTTCTCTCATTACACTACCATCCTCATTTATTAATCTGCTTAAGTAACTTGATACTTCTGCTTTCCCTTGTAAAAAATATATTTTCTCATATAACAATTCTTGTATTTTTTTCTTGATTTCTTTCATATAATTATTTTTTTTGTCAAAGTACTTTCTATAATTATGTCGTAATTCTGCCAGTTCATCATTAAAGGTCATTTTATTTTTTTTTTCTTTACTTTTCTCACATCATATTGCCACTATAAAAACATTTTTTTTATATTTTTCCTTAAATATCATCCACCATTCAGACCATTTTTTATAAAATGCTCTCATAGTACTATGGCCTTTCCACAACTATATTACTAATCTCTTTCTTTCTTTAGTCCATGTTTATCTCATTAATCCTTTTTATTCCTTTGCCTATTTTTATAGATTCTTTGTTTTCCTTTATCTCTAGCCATATTACAAAATGATCAGAAAATCTTGTATGTTTCAACTACTACCCCTTTTCCTATAACTAAACCTTCTGATACTATAAAATAAACTATTTAGTTATATATGTACCCCTTTTGTAAGTCCATAATTTTTTCTCCCAAAGTTTTAACTTGTCACATCATATAACTTCTAACCTTTTTCTTATATCATTTCCTTTTTTTTACACTTGCCTCTTAAATCACAATTATGTTAACCATTATAACAACCTCCAATCATTGGCTGTATATATTCTTTTTTGTTCACTTCCTTTCTATATTTTTTCTTTTGTACTTATCCTGTTATATTTAGTTTTTCTATCTTTAAACCTTTTTTCAATAGATTTCTTCTTTTCTTTTTCTACCTCCCAATGTATGCCTTCTTTGTCACTTATTTCAGAACCTTCTTCTATATCCTCTTTACTATTTTTTTCTCATATACATTTTCTTCTATTTCTGTTGCTTCTCACATTTCTTCTCTTTATTTTCCTCTCTTTAATTTTCTTTTTTGTTAGTTTTAGTTATATTTTTTTGGAATTCATTTATTCTATTTATAACATTTCAATTCACATTTTTGCATCATGTCCAGTTTCCCCACAAATATATGACTTTTGTTTGTCTTAGTTACTTTTTAAATGTCCTTGTTTTCCACATAAAACATATTTTGGGTTGTTCCCATCATTTTAAGTTACCCCTATTCCCCATCACATTTATCATGCTTGCTATATGTAAATTTTTTCTTTCTATTTTTAACACAATATTGCAGTCATAGCCATTAGTCCATAAACCTCTTTTGTATAAACTTTTGCAATGTCCAATACTTCTTAATAAAAATTTTCAAATGTCCTTTCAGAGTCCCTCATTTTACTTCTGTTTGAAATTGTACATGTATTTTCTTTTTTGTTTCCCTGCTAAATGCTTTTATCATATAACGATTCCATGGATTACAGCATTTCTTTTTTTTTCATATTCTCCAAGACAATTTTGCCTTGAAAAACAGTCTCAAATATAATGTCACAAAATTTCTTTATGTTAAAAAGAGTAAATGCTCTTACCTCATGTGCCTTTACACCCAAAGTAGTTATGAAATTGTCACATACTTCATACCTGTCCATTTCTTTGTCTTATTTACTTTGAATCCTTACCATGTACTTCTATTTTTCATTTTCTCTGCCTTTTTCTTTTCTGCTACATCCATTTTGCCCTCTTTTACTTTCTCTGCATATGTTTTCTTTTCCATCTCACCACTATTCTTCAGGATTGTCTCTGCATCCTATTTTCTCCATAATGACCCCCAGGAAACATCTCCTTCATTTTCTGGCCCACTCTCCATCAACTTTTCTTTAAGTAAATCATCCCACAACCTTCCCAACTGGAGGGTTGTAATTATAAATCCATCATTTGCTGACTCATCTCCATCAAACAGATTTCTTTGAAAGATCTCCTTGAATCCTACACACATTGTACAGACTCAATATTGCTTTTGCCTCGTTTTTTTCTCACCACTCAATCTTCTCATTCTTTTGCCATATACCTCCCTGTTTCTCCAAGTCATCTCTGCACCTTGAGCAAAAAGAGAAAGTGTTCCTGAAAAAATGGGCCCCACTTGCAACAAAGATGAGCAGGCGAAGTTCCCCAGTGGCCTGACTAAATTTCTCCTGGTAGCAAAAATAATGCCTCAGGTATTCCCTGTAAAGAGGCTTCTATCCTAATGGGATTAGCTTGGTCAACAAAGGAAAAATAACAAAAATAAAATATCTGAATCATATAAAAGATAAAATGTCCATCTCCTGATCTTGAGAAAATCATAAACCAACTTACACTAGAAGAATATGGGAATTATATAACTGGGTATCCTTCTGCCACTCAGTTTGAAGAAAAGTTCCTTCCACATATTCACGTGTAAGAGATATGGTTACTAGTTAACATAATATATAGCTTAAATCTCCTTGTTCATCAGCTGAAATATCATTGTGTTACTCTTCTAAGAGCAACCTTGTCTTCAGTCAAAGAAATGACAGACTTGGTTATAATGTAGAAACAAGAGCAATTTGGAAGAAAGATACCCAGACAGTTCCAATAGTAGTAGGAGCAACGTGTCTTATAAATCATACTTTGACTTAGGAATGAGGTCCATTCCTGTCATGGTATTAGAAACCCAAAGGATTTGGAGGAATGAAAAAGAGAGACACATGTACACATGCACACACACAGACACACACACACACACACACACACACACACACACACACACACACACACACACACACACACACACACACACACACACACACACAAACACACCTTGGTGTATGTTGAAACCTCCACACGTTATTTATCTTTGGGATATAGGAAGAAACTTGAAGCACAGGAAAAACTCACTCATACAGTGAAAGAATATTCAAACTGTACACAGAAGGAAGGCACCTCTGACAAGAACTAAACTAGCGAACTAATTACACTGAAACAGTAAAACTAACTGCTGTAAAACTATGCCACCCCATTCAGTTATGGCTGCTCTAAATTCTGACAAAACTATAATAGATTGATATGAGTTTCTTCTTTATCTTGTTTGGTCACAGCTATTCACCTTCAAGTTGTTTTAGCTTGAGGGTAACCGGACACCTAATTTCTTCTGTAGCAGGCCTATGGAGCTCCCCCCCCTGCCCATTAAAGTGATTCTGACATAAATTATGAAATTAAAACCTTATGACATCACCTTGGTATGCATAAAGCCTCCCCTTAAGATATTATCCATGTATTTTCTCAAAGGCAATGGGTTCTGGTATTATAATGTCAACCATTGTAGTAGTCCTCTCTACATGGTACTAATGCAGGAGAACTGATGAGGCTAATCAGAAATATTTATGGTTTTGACTCTCGATAGATCGGTATACCAACTAACATTGTCTCCTGCTTTTATATGGTCGCCAGTGACAAGTTCTTCAACAGTGTATCTAATATTAAATTAAATCTGTCCATTACAGTGTCCATAGTAATGTTAAAGTCACACGTATGTAAATTGGCATATTCTTCCAGGTTAATTCCAGAAACATCTTAAAGACCATTTACAGCACCAGTGACTATTTCCTCTTCCCAGTTTGTTGAATTTTGCTAACAACTACCCTCTTTAAATCTTTCCTAGTTTCTAGAAAAGGCAATAGAACTAAACACTGCAGATGTCAAAAAGATTAGTGGAGCTGTGGGGAATATTAGATGAAGTCTGAAAATGTATCTGGAAACTCTGAATGTTTCAGTGGAGAGATGGCAGTAAAAACATCATAAAACAAATATAAAGCTCTGCATTCTTAATATAGGTATTAAAATTTGAATCAAATGGAGTTACTGAAGACAAAATAGAAATATTTCTTTATTTATTTATTTTTATTTAACATTTGTTTACTGGGATAGTCCGACTGGACAGTAGTGTCCATTTTCAGCAGAGGCCAGAAAAGAAAAGCTCCAGCAAAGTACATTTTTACTAATACATGTCTAGTATCACAAATAAAACATTTACTATACAGATTATATGTATTTACTTACAGTCTAGCAGAGATCAGTAAAGCAATTTATACACATAGGAGATTAATCAACAAAAATATATACATAAGAGACGAGATTGACACATAAATAAAGTACAAATATAGTACAGCATGTCTTAGATATTCTTAAGCCTCTGCAGTACATTTTGTATATCATCTGACAGAATACAGTTTACAACTGCGAGGAAGACAAGAGGAGATAGGTAAGGGAGAATGAGATTACAGGAGTTATAGAGTGGATAGAAATGTAGTTAGAGGTTATATCTGAGTGAAGGAATGTTATCCATGGTTAGTACATGAGCAGATCCCTATGCTGGTCTAGGGGTAGTCATACCCCTATGGGTCTAACAGGTATGACTACCCCTAGACCCCTTGGATCTAGGGCTAGTCATTTGCACCCATTTCAGATTATCAAAGACAAAATAAGGAGAGTGTAGCAAAAGCAAATAAAATGTTAAAATATTTTATAAAAGTATTGAGTTTAAGGAGTAAGAGTGTAAAGGTGTAAAGGAGTAAAGGAGTCAAGGTGTAAATGTGTAAAGGAGTAATGGAGTAAAGGTGCAAAGGTATAAATGAGTAAATGTGTAAAAGAGTCTAGGTGTAAAGGTGTAAAGGTGTAAAGGTGTAAAGGAGTAAAGGTGTAAAGGAGTCAAGGTGTAAAGGTGTAAGGAGTAAAGATGTAAAGGTGTAAAGGAGTAAAAGAGTAGGGTCAAAGAGGAGTGCAGTGGGGTCAAAGAGGGATGCAGTGGTCACAGTTATTGGCACTGTAGTATAGCTCCCATCTCTAGAATCTTCAGTGTGGAGTCTGCATGAATTAGAATACTTCTCATTCTTTCCACATCCCAAAGATGTGTGTGTGTGTGTGTGTGTGTGTGTGTGTGTGTGTGTGTGTGTGTGTGTGTGTGTGTGTGTGTGTGTGTGTGTGTGTGTCAGCAGCTAATCTCCCAAACTGTCCATACCTGTGCAAACAGGTATGTGTACCCATGCATGCCCTGTGATGGACTGGTATACCATTCAGTATGAGTTTGCAACATTATACCCACTGAGTGCCAAGATAAATTCTAGCTCCCTCATAACCTCAAATAGGACAATGTAGGTATCAAAAATGAATGAAAAACATCTATCAAAGCAGTAGGTATTCCACTGTATAAACCAAGTCAACATCTGACGTATCATGTACAGTTCTGAAGACCGTTTAAGGAAGAGATGCTGAATGTCCAAATGAGCTGACAGCATGGATTTTTCTTAGCTAATCTGAAGAATGTGATTGGTGTTTGTTCAACCTTTTGTTCATTTGTTCCAGCAGAATGAAGATTAAATGGGATGGGTGCCATAAGTGTATTAGTCTAATAACTGCAATATGTATACACCACAGGACAGCATATGCCAATAATGCCACCCATACTCTGCCAGCAGCCATTACAGTCTCCTGCAGTGGTCTATATGGTTGGAATCCCAGTCTGCCTATGCTGAAAAAGAAAGGGCCAAGTCAATAAACTGTGACAGGTAGAAGGGGGAAAGTGGCAGCACAACATATACCACCCAAACACCCATACTTATGTCCCTTGCCCTATTGCCTTGTAGGCAGACAGATAAATATTCAGTCCTGCACAGTGACATAATCCTAGAGTACATAGTGGTATCCTAGTTAGCATACCGGCACCCTGAAATAGTTTTCTACCACCTTCACTAATATCAGCCCCTTCATTACTCAATAATAAATAACATTTATATAAGCAAGCACACAGACCAGCAGAAAACAGGAAAATATATCTTATTATTAACTCTGATTCTCACAGTTAGAGCTCATCAAGGTGGCAGCATTGCAGGTCATCATATCTATACCTGCAGTGGCATCCCACCCTAGTCATGCCCATGACCCTGTTTAGAACTTTGCCCAGGTCATACCAAGCACCATTTCCTATAAGGGCAGTCACAGGAACCAAGTATATGTTCGTAAAAGGACAATCACAGGAACCCAGGAGCTGTTCCTAAAAGACCAGTCACGGGAATCGAATAGCTGCTTCCTTTAGTGATGGTGAAGGAGATACATCATGAGTTTTGTCTCTTTCACAGAGTAGACAGGTGATCTCCACTAGGCACTACCAGAAGTATCCATTGCAATGCAACTATATAAAATGGCAGCCAGTTAATCACATGTACAACATGATTGCTGAATTTCAGATAGCGCATCTTGTTGTTGCCCAGTTGTGAAATCCAGCACACATGTAGGTCAACTGTAAAAGCCTACAGATGTTATTTTTCTAAAACATGCCTCAGGAATAAGCTGCATGCTTTGCCTTGGCTGATTGCATATTAGGCAACATGGAGACATGCAAAGTATGTTGGCCCATTTGCCAACGTACGGTGTGTCTAAGTAAAGAATTGTATATCTGAAGAATGTGTCACCATTTTGAATGTTATAATGTGCAGTTTTGAACTTATAGCATGGGTTCAGAGAGGTCTGCAGAGTCCAACTATATTGGCATTTGGGTGGCAAGCTATATTATGGCAATTCCTTAAAGCTAGGCTCCTACAGCTGTGGGTACTAGAAATTATGCAGCTATACTATTAAACCCTCTATGTTCATGTATGTCTTGTACTCATAAGTAACAATAAGGAGTTTATTTACTTCAATGTTTAGACTGCAAACCTAATTGTTTTATGAATGCAGTCATTTGCATGCATTAGGAGACACATCCCCTTCACCTGTCTACCTGTGTATGACCTGATTACTTTATGGGAACATGTCAGCCTTCCAGGTGATGTTTATTCTTCTCCTGTAAATAGACCTGGTAAATAACAAAGAAGCAAGACTTTGCAGAGAGAGAGAGAGTGTAGTAGCCTAGGTGTGGCATAAGCACCAGTATTTGTATGTATAGCTGGCCTAGCCAGTTTAGTAGCATATAAGTATGTCTACTTCACATGACTGTAAACTCAAAACACTGAATTTCATTTGACTGAGACCACAATACCTAATTTTCAAAATACTGAAAACTCATTTGACTAAATCTCATTATACTGAATTTTAAGCCATAGACATGATGTGGGTTTCCCTTCACCTGTAACTTGCTTGTGAAAAAAGAATTATTGTAACTTAAAGTGCTGACCTTCAGAGTAGTGATAGTCATGTAGAAAGTAGTATTGTAGTGTTTTTAAATGTGGGTTTTTCTATTTAAATTTTTATGGGAAGTATGTAAAGTAATATGGAGTATTAATTGGAGTATCAGAGTAGGGTATGTACTTAAGCTGACATACCTGGGTCTACTTCACTTGACTGAAAACTCAAAATACTGATCCAGTAATCCAGTAATCCCTCTCTCACCTCTTTCTACTCACTCTCCTTGAGTAGACTTTCTCTAAATCACCCTTGTTAATTTAGCCTCTGTTATGAATTTATATAGAACTCTCTATGGTTTATACTTACTTAATTAATTAGACTCTTCATGAATGTTTTCCCTATCTTGTACTGTAAAGAATATTAGAGTAAATGTCCTTACTAATATATATTTTCAACTACTATAATCTAGATTAAACCATATTTCTATTGGTATTTTACTAACTACTTACTTTCTTTATGTAAATGACTTGTTTGTATTAACTTCAATGTGGAGCTTTTCTCCCCGGGCCTCTGCTGAAAATGGAAATGTATCCAGTTGGACTAGCCCGGTAAACAAATGTAAAATAAATAAAAAAATAAAAATAAAAATCCAGTAATCTGGAGCATTTCTCCCCAGGCCTTCGCTGAAAACAGGCTCTGAGGAACCTAGTCGGACTTTCCCGGTCAACAAATGATAAATAAATAAATAAATAAAAAAATGGCGAATGTTTTGTGAGTTCCCAGCAGTAGTTGTAGCATGTAGAGTACTGTAAGGCAAGTAAAACGTATATTCCCTTTTCCTCACTGTAGTGCAATACTGGAGTTAGTATATATAATTAGGGTGAGTGTAGGGGGCACAGCCCCTCCACCTAGTTTGGTTTTATATTGTCCGGTTTCTGTTAAAAGGGTAAGTAAGTAGTTTTTAATTTTTGGAAAGAGTTAGTCATTGGTGTTGTAAGTGTGTTTGTCGATGGCTAGAAATTTAGTATTTTGAAATTCAGCATTGTAAGCTTTCAGTATAATGAGACTCAGTCAAATGAGTTTCCAGTATTTTGAAAATTAGCTATTGTGGTCTTAATGAAATGAAATTCAGTATTTTGGGTTTTCAGTCAAGTGAAGTAGACCCAGGTATGTCAGCTTAAGTACATACCCTACTCTGACAATTTCAGTTTGAGAACTGCCATTGTGTAGTTGTCTTTCTATATTTTCACAAGGTGGCATGCAGTGCTCCGATAACTTCAACCATGCAGAGAATGAAGTTCTGCAGCAGGTACTCAGGACACCAGGGTGATGTCTGTTAGGAAGTAGGGGTACTGACCAGCATCTCTGGGAACAGGTTAGGCAGGGTGATGTCTGTTAGGAAGTAGGGGTACTGACCAGCATCTCTGGGAACAGGTTAGGCAGGTATCGCAAGGCAGCATCAGTGCCGCGGGTGGACATAATAGCATATAGCAACAATGGAATATGCATGTCTCAGGCATGGTCAGCCATGCCAATAAGAAAGCAGAACAGTGAGTGGTCGAGAGCTTGGCCACAGAAGGTGACCTATAGTGAAACCAACACTAATAGACATGGAAAAGTCAGTGGTGTCTCTTAGTTGGGAAAGAGGCACAATGACATTCTCAGAAGGTGTGGACATTGATGCTGGGATGGCCCAACCCCATGCGTCAGTGGGTGATAAAACAGGTTTTTATGACATACAAGTAGAATTATAGTGGTAAAGCACATGCAGATTGCTGGTTAACCACACTGCTCAGTGCTTGTTTGCTTGTCACAGAACTTCAGGAGTGCAGCAGTATCATGATGTCAGGGGATGCATGTTTGTGTTGAACATCTGGTGTTTTATTTATTTTGAATTTGTTAATGGAGATAAAGCACAGATCCCAATGGACCTGTTTCAGTCTCAGACAGGGATAAACACAACAGGTACGTGATATTTTATACATGACAAAATGCAATATATACATACATTACATGAGTAGTTAGATCATGGTCAAATGGGACCCAAGCCAGGGTAATGAATCAGGAATCAGGCCCCCCCTCTGTAGCAGCCCCCACCCCAGCAGCCATTCTAGTGTCATATTACTTGGCTATTTCTTTCCAGTTACCATATGCACTGCTCATACCTTTCAGTGTGCATGCCGTTTTCTTCTTCACTTGATTACAGATATTTAATTTAAAACTTTTATTTCAAATTTTATAACACAAGCACTAATAGATATTTGCTAATGAAAACAATACAGTCTTACAATGAAAACAGATATACCATGGACAGCAAACTTCTCTGCCCTTGAAACTCACATTCATTGAACTGGCATTGAAACCCACATTCAAAGAAAATGCATCTGGCCAGTGGTGGATTAAGTCTACCTTTGGGCTGTTTTCAATTCATAGGCCCCTTGCACACATTTTCAGGACCATGCATCCATGCATGTGTTCTTTGACTTACCTTTCTAGATGTATTAAATTATATTCCTTGTATAATACAGCACCACCTGTTAGAAAGTGTTTCAAATTTATAGTTTTGAACATTTTTCCAGTAAGCAATGAAACAAAACATATGAACCAATAATGACAAAATGCCTATTTCAGAACATTTCAACCATAAAAAGGCCACACAAATGTCTGTCATTACAATCCACCTATATCATTCGATATGCACAATCTCTGCAGAAGTAAAAGTCATCTGAATAATTCCACATTAAAGACCTCTGTAACTAATGAGGAGTTTGCTACTAGCAAGCAACTTATATTTCAATGTGTCATCTACAAATTCAGTACATGCTGCCTTTGAAGAATAAATTGCCTATGTTACATAAAAAAAACTGGTAAGCTGGTAATACTGCAATATGGAATGGATGGCAAACTGACAACAAGTTCATAGCTACAAGGCATCTCATCTAAAGGAGGACACACTCAGGATTGCAGCATCCCACCCCCACTTACAGTACAACACAGTATCAGCAATCTAACTACGTGGTGTGGGAGTAGACCCCATAGCCTTCTGCATCAAAAGCAAGTATGCTTCCTGTTGTGCTGCTAACACTGGTTTAAGCTCTCTAGCAGAAACAGTGGCAACCATTTTCTAAACAAAACAGTTGCACATTGAAACCAGATTTAGCATGAGCAGCAGTAAACTTTTCTTCCTATGAAGCTCATGATTCTTTGAAAATGTACTGAAACTCACAATTCTTTGAAAATACACTGAACCTCATAATTCCTTGAAAAATGTACTGAAACACAATTCTTTGAAAATATACTGATGATCACAATTCCTTGAAAATGTACTGAAACTCATAGTCTGGTAGTTGGTGTAGAGGATATAGGCTCTTGTCTCCTCTAAATAAGGTACAGGGTTTGACTCTGATTAAATTAACTAACCTGCCAGCTTTAACTAGGGCATTTTATAGACACACACACACACACACACACACACACACACACACACACACACACACACACACATCACCTTACCTTACCAATAACATTTGGTGGAAGAAGCAGAGATGGTTGTGTGTTTAAATTCCATGCACAGACATGGAATAGAAGAAGTTACAGAACAGAAGCAGCAGAAAGTGCATCAGCGCAAGCAACAGTAGGTGTGTGTGTGTGTGTGTGTGTGTGTGTGTGTGTGTGTGTGTGTGTGTGTGTGTGTGTGTGTAAGCACAACAAGATGGAAATGCTGCATGCAGAGGGAATTCTTACAAACAAATGTCCTTAAAGAGGACTTGTACTTTTTTTTTTTTTAATTTTAAATTAAAAAGCAAATGATGTGGTTGGCCACCCTGACCAGGGGGCCCCTCCCATCCACCAAGCTCTAGGCAATTGCCTAGGTTGCTTAATGCTGGATTCAGCTCTGGTTATATACAAAGTGAATATTAGAGTTGGCTTGAGGGTATAAAATCAATAGATAAATGACATATACAGAGTGACTGACAAAACACAATATACATGCATTATATACAAAGTGAAATTGATAAAGGAATCACAATGAAAAGTAAAGTCAGAGCAAGGCATGTAGTGACAAGAAGGGTAGGAAAAGGTTAAGTTACATGACCAGAGTGATAGCACCTCCAGTGACAGGACAATTTGCAAAACCAGTGCAGTCACACTGGGTCATGATTATATCATGTGATCAAAACCATCTCATAAGAGGATGTGATCCTTGATATGGAGTGCATTTCTGCTCCAAGAGACCCTGCATTTCATTGTATTCCTCTGAATCTGTGCAAATGATGATGTGTAATGCACTGTACCACCCATCCACTGTAGTATATGTGGTGATGTCTGATATACAATGCAACCCAGGCATGCCATACCTAGCATAATTTGTCATTAACACTGTGCATCATGTTTGTTCTATGTGACACTGCATTGTAACTGTGCACTCTGTAATCTATAGTTCTGGACAAGAAGTCACTGATTTGTTTGCACTACAGTGCATTGTGCCTGTTGCCATGTAGGGTATGCCTTCATGTCCCCTGGACATGTTGTTGCTGTGTCTTTTGTGGCTGTGGTATCTGTGCTATGGGGTTGACCTACTTAGTTCTTCAGCATCATACTGTGTAGAATGACTCAGGGTAAGATCAGCTTGAAGGCCATGGAAGGGGAATACTGCAGTGTCTCCCAAATGTATTGACACAGTGAAGGTGTGCTTTCATCAGGCCAAATATTCAATCCATGATGTTTCAGGTCTGCATGTGCTGCACTGTATCAGTGTTTGTCAGCACTATCCAAACTGATACATGTGTCATATGTTAGGGCACAGGGGATATGCTTCACCACCTGCAACACATAATAGAGAGGTGTCAGGGGTGATTAATATAGCAATAACCCACGCCTGGGTGTGGGTAATGCTAAATTTACCCACGGTTGCAAACAAAGCCAACCGTGGGTAAATTTTACCCATAATCTATGACATTATTTAAGAAAAGAAACTGTTACTTTTCTTAAATAATGGCATAATATAATGCCTGTTTACTGCCCTTCCACAGATGTCTGGCATCCGGCAGTTCTGATGTACTGGCGCCTGCAGTACATCAGAGCTGTGAGCAAAAGCGGAGAAAGCAAGATCTCCGTTGCTTTTTGTGTTCACTATGTTAAATGAGTTTAACATGGCGAGACAGTTTAAAATAAACAGCGGACATCTCTGTTGCTTATTTTAAAACTGTCTCGCTATGTTAAACTCATTAACAATATACTACTAAAAAAGCAACGGAGATCTTGCTTTCTCCGTTGCTTTTTTTTAAAACACTGTCTCGCTATATTTACGTGACTTAGCCTGTTTTCTGTGTGCAGCTGTGTGTTTAGACTCCGTTGCTTATTTTAAAGCTGTCTCGCTATGTTAAACCCATTTAACATAGCGAGACAGTACCTAAAAATCGAGTTATACTAATGGAAAAAGTCTGGGCGACGGACCTTTTCCATTAGTATAACTCGATTCTAACGCACGCTGGCCAATCAGCGTGCACGTTTTGGGGGGATCATGGTATAATATATATTTATGTAGTCTTATACATGAACAATGATATTCTGCTCACCGTGCCTGTGATTACCAATTGGATAGTCCATTAAAATGTTACCTTGCTGCAAGCAGTGACATACTTGAAGTCTGCCATATATAAGTATCATGGGAAATGTTTAAGTGCTGCTCAGTCACATTATTAATTATCCCCTGTGCATTACACACTACCTGAGAGCTCACAGAATGATAGCCTTATGTCTTAGCATAGCTCTGTGAACGTGGATTAGATGAAGTGTTTGTTGCCACATGTATGCAGTCCGTGCAGCATATAATGTCATAGAAACCACACATATAATGGTGGCTGTCTCCACTCCTGCCCTAAGAATTAGATGCTCTTATCCAAATGCAGAAGAATAACTGAAAAACTGTTAAATATTCTAAGAGGCTGAAGCTTGTGATTTATCTAATTTTTCCTTGTTTGGTCTCTCAAATGAATCAGTAGGTAGTGTAGAGAATGCTGTAAATATTTTTGCTCCATGGGGACAGGAAGACTGCCACAGGTTAATTTAAATTTTGCATGCTGCTGATACATGTCTGTCAGACTCCTTACAATGCCCCAATCAACTCAGAACTGGTCAACTTTGAACACAGAACTGGTCAACTTTGTCTAGGGATGGTGAACTTGTGGTAGATTATCTACAGCCTATTCCATTTGCATTGCTGCTATCCACCATGATCCTCTACTGGATGGGAGCTGGTAACACTAAGTATAAAAATATGTTGCTGTGTAGGTACTGCTATGATACTGAACATTGTTTTTTTTATAATGCAAATATTTTGTAGACAATCTGGCCATTGGTAGAGTTGTACTGCCTGGTGCACAAGTTCCCCTAGATAAAATCATGAATCATGACACAGTTTTGCTTCTATGCATTTCTATATCATTAACACATCATTTGGGTATCTGGCTTCACTAGCATAGTATTATTATTATTATTATTATTATTATTATTATTATTATTATTATTATTATTATTATTATTATTATTATTATGTTGTAATTTGCACACAGAGGATTTAATTCATTTTTACATTTGTTTACCAGGATAGTCTGACACTGTCAGAAAAAGTAAATCCTTTTTCAGTGGAGGCCCATGGACCAAAGCCCCATACATCAATATGATGAAGGTAAAGTACACAAAATGGAAAGAAGTTGCAATGATTTTCTTACTACGATAACATAATACCGAGTAACCTTATTAATAAATGGTAGCAAAAGCAGGAAATATTCCTGCAGATTTATAATTGCATTGCTGTTTTTTTCACAATTACATATACAAAGCAGATTCACAGTTGCTCAGTTTTAAATATTAGTCACATTTACATACTGTTACATATAATAATTTGCATCATCATTTGCAGTACTGCTGTACAACATAGTTCTATGTATAACCTCCAGGCTCCACCTTGCACATGGCAACTAACTAAACAAGTTGCCACTGTGTGCCAAGCAATTTCACTATGGATTCCAGTCCCATAGATTCAACAGATTACTAATATTGAAGAATAAAGGGAGTTTATTAGCTCTGACTCTCAATTGCTCAGGTCTGCAAATTTATTTCCATACAGGTTTCTCTAGAGATTTGTTGTAAGCTGTTGTAAAATCAGGAAGTATTCATAATGCATGAAACAAGTTTGTGGCGTTTTTCTGTGGGACTCATTGCAAATCATGCCCTGTGAAAAAAATTACATTATTGCAAGTCCAGTGTCAGTGTACTGTCTGGTGCAGTTTGGCTTATTTCAGTTTCCGATGGATTAGACATCTGATCCCTTGTCCTTCATGTAGCCTATGTTTGACACATTCACTGTGGTTATTTGAAATGGTGAGACTGAAAACTGTTTTATGAATCCTGAAGGCAAAGTCTGTACCATCAACTGCATGCAATTACTGTTTAAACAACATCCTATTTATGTGACTTAGCCTGTTTTCTGTGTGCAGCTGTGTGTTTAGACTCTGAGTTAATCAGAAGATGACTGACTAAAACCATTAAGAAGTTTTCATCTGCTTTTTTAATAACTGAACTTACAAAAAATTAATAATAACTGAAGTTACAAAAGTTAAAAGGACTTTATACATCCAAAATTAATTAAAAAAATGCAAAATCTTCAGAACTGTGAGAGAAGAGATCTGCAGTCAAAGAATGTTGAATGGTTCTTCAAGGCATGCCAAAGCCACTGAGGGTGATACGGTTGCAGAACCACATGGTCTGGCTTAATCCCTGCTATCCTACCAAGTGATACAGTCAGAATGGTACATCATACAACAGATGGCTTTGGTTTGACCAGGGTACTGAATGAATTACAGCTGTCAAATTTTTGTTTCTTGCAATTACAATTACAGTAGCATTTGTTTCTGCATTAACATGCAGACTTTGTTTCCGTGGTTTATACATGCTGCAATTAGAGTTTAGCTGATGCTTCTTTACTTACAGTTTAATAGGAATACTAAAGCCTATTTTAATTTACAACCTAGTTACAATAAAATTGAAAAATATGTAGAAAATCAGTCATAAACATGTTAGTTTCTTATAAAACAATGTTTAAATGTGAAAAGTTGTACATTATACTGTTATATTGCAGATGGCTGCCTTGTTAGTGGATGAAGGAACATCACTTGTACATGAAGCCTGATGAATGGAACTGGCAAATGCGGCACTTTGATGAGTCACACATGCTCAGATGCAATAGTAGCTGAAAAGGAAGAGAAATAACCATCCATGTGGTGCTTAGAAGAAAAGTAACTTAACAGGAATACAAAGAAGGTAATAAAACAAACATGAATTGCAATGTCCCTGAAAAACCCCAATCTACCACAAAATAATAATGAACACTCACAAGACAGGCAGGTCCCCACAAAGCAAAAAATAAACTATCCACTACAAAATGTAACACATGCATGTATTCAGTGCCTTGTCGTCATGACTCAAACAAAACCAAGTAAGATGTGTAGATAGTAGACACCCCTGCTGCTGAAATGAAAGAAATAGAGCTACAAAGTATGTTATACTCACAGACCCTGTAGCCAAAACACACATACCTGTCACTGGAGAAGAAACCTGCCAAACTATACATCCTGCAAAATCATGTTACACACAAGGGCACTGAGGAGTGGGTACCAAACACTGTACTGACAAGGTTAATACCTGCATAAAGGTGTCAGCTAGGAATGTCATACTAATGGTTCTGTAGGGCTGCATCTGATCAATGGAACAGAATTAAACATGAAAAAAGGAAGCAGAGTCTGTGAATTAGAAAAATTACTTCTGCATGCCATCCACACATATCTACTCCCGAAATGTGTACACTTGCAGGCAAAGCACATGCATATACTCACACACACATTCACGTACACACAAAAACATACCAGCAAATGGCAATACAATCACTGGTCCATGTCAAGAACACACTAAACATATACATACATACATATACATATACATATACATATACATATACATATACATATACATACATATACACGTATATATACATATCATACATATACATAACATACGCATGCATACATACACATACATATGTATACATACATACTGCCCCCAAACACTGTAACAGAGTCACTATATTTACCAAATAAATGCCATAGTGTCCTGTTAGTATTACATATACCTACCCCCACAACAGTATACCACCAAATCAACACTGTAATGTGCCATATCATTTAGGTAGCCATACACTTTATGACCTGCAATGCTCTACAGTGAAAATGATGCAGCCTTCTAAGATGAGGATTTCCTTCCCACATATAAGCGGTAATATATTAGATAACACTGCAATACCTCTCCTGTTGCAGCCACCTTTGGACCCCCCCCCAGTGTGATATCTTACATACAGTTGTGCTGGATAGTATGGTGCTTTACATGCAGTTGTGCTGGACTGCAGGAAAGTGACACCAACAGATCTGTATAATCCATAGCTGCTATGATAAATAAATAGTTGTACAGTTCTCTTATAGTACCTTATATAGCATATACTCCCTCACAGTTTTGATTTGTTTTGCTGACAACTATAATGCATGTATGTTATGGCAAACCCTTGGGTGTAATAGCCCTGCATCATAATTTTGGCAGTCAGCTAGCAGACCATACCTCTCAACTGCACAGAATTTTACAGAATGTTAAGATTTTTGCCTCACATTTTTGGTCTGTCTATCCATCCATCCATCCATCCATCGATCCACAACCACTTTTCCCATTTTTGCACATGGAGTCAGGGTGTCATTTCAACAGTGACAAGCATCTAGAGCCAAGGTTCACACTGCTGGGTGGCTAGCCCTGCTGTGGTAGTTTTTCCACACCATACACTCACACATGCAGTCACACCTATCACCAGTTTATGATGCCCAATCTGCCTACTGTGTGCCTTTGGAATATGGGGGGAAAGTGGAGCACCCGGTGGAATCCCACGTGAACAGGGAGAGGACATGCAGTCTCTGCACAGAAGGTACCCCAGCCATTTTTGGTCCATTCCTCACAAAATCTGTCGTCTGCTGACAAATTATTGAGGATTGAAGTCAGTAAATAATGACAGACATTTGAGTTTCAGATTTCATATCATTCAGGAAATATAAGTTAATGCAAAATCTGCTACTCTATCAACTTTCTAAAAACAGCAATATTTAAAAATCTGTCTCGGACTCTGGGCCTTTGCCCCTCTGTTGTTGTAGGCTTTGTTCAGAATTCTTGAAATAAGAGGTCATGAGGTATGCACCAGGCCCATCCATACCTTGCTTCCACAGCCAGTTTTGTTTGGCCACTTAGGTTCATAGGTTCATAGTTATATACTAGGCTAATGACCACAAGAGCCTTTATAAGCCTAACTGTGCCATCCAGCCCTACATATCACAGGAATTTAATAGAAGAAGGGTAAGTTAGTTAGGAAGTTTCTAGAGGTTATGTGGGGGATATGTTAGTTTGGGCATTACTGTCTGCCTCTGTCTTTCCGATACATGGAGGCCAGACCCAAGGTGAATTTCTGATTTCCCATCCATTGGTCAAGATTACACTTAAATAGTGTTAAGGATGAATTCTGGTTCACATGGATGGGGAGCTTGTAATCTCTGACAGGTTGATTTGGAATGAATTGCAATCGAACCATTGCAGACACCATGCAAATGATTCCCCATCAGAAGTCTGATATTCTATAATGCGAGTCCCAAAACTTTAAAAAATTTAAATGCAATACACCTAAAATAAAAGAGCAGTGAAAAATTCACAGTTACATATTCAAAGCATTTTTTTGTAGGGGACCCACTACACTCCCACACTCCCAGTGCTTATACATACTACCACCGAGTAAAGTGTCTTCTCTAAAATACATCAGTTTCAAACTTGGTATACAATTCTCCAAAATCACACTTAAATTCTCATAGTTACAACAATCACGTTTATAATTGTCAACCATGCAAACAGAACTCCATGCAATCCTCAGACTTAACCTGGTTAGACTATATATAAATGGCTGTATTTAATGAGCATACATTTCTTGATACAATGTTTATTCAAAACACTTAAAACTGATTAACATTTAAGTAAAAGGGTGATATGCCTATCTTGCAAAGTGCCTCAACAAAACTAATGGAACTCATTTTCATTCCCAAGAATATCCGGGTTGATGGCAGCAGTCAGTAATAGATTTGAACAAGTAACTACAAAACTAATTGACTAAAACAGGTGTGTAAAGTTTGTAGATCCGGATGGTATAACCAAGCACCTTTATGTATTTGGTAAGCTGCTATGGGCCACCGCTGCTTCCTTTCAATGAATCAGTTCCTAAAAAAGAAATGGTTATGAATGCTGTACTTCTGGTGTCATAGTGACATGTAGTAGCTCTTTCATGGCCGTTAATATTCTTTAACCTCTGGTTTCAGAAATCTGTTTAAAAAATAAATCGGGTGCAAAACATACCAGAATTCTAAGCTATCAAACAGGTAACCTAAAAAATATTTGCTTTGCCATTGATTACATTTGCTTATTTTTATTAATGGGATAGGCCAACTGAGATCCCTTTTTTGGAGCAAGTACAGGATATGATTCAAGACAAGTAACTTGTGTGCAAGTGTGGATATAGCTTGAATATATGATTGCAAGCTACAGCCTTCATCTTGGCAGTCCTCCACCTATGCGATGCATTATACAATGCACATTATCTATAGAATCCTTATGTAATTTTTAAAATTAGACATTATTACTTGGTGTTACAAAAAGTATGCAAAGTTTGCAATGCAATAAATTATAATTGGTGATGAGGTTGAATGAAAAATGGTTACATTTAGGGATGATCTCACACAGATTCCTGAAACCAGTGACATCTGAGTCATGATGCTTTAAAGAGAAGATCGATGACATAAGCTAAAAATCAAATTAGTTCACAATAAAACAGTGTGCTACATGCTGCAAAGGCATAGCCATTGGGCAAAATCACATTTCAGCTAATTAAATGACCACAAAATCAGGTAATGAAGTATATGTTTATAGCAGAAACTTGAGGCAAACCTGTTTTGTCTACGAATCCTTTCCCCAAATACAAAAAGCACACCAAATTGCAGATGTGATCAACATTTATTAACTGTTTCCATGATATTACAAAATTAAATGCATTCCAATGTCTCCAGTAGGTGTGTCACTGCTCACCTGCGACCATATACATCAGTAGGTACATTAAACCTCTCACCAACTACTCAAACCAACAAACTAGCAGCATAACCTCCAACTGTTTACTAATAACAATACCTCCAGTCCTCATAACAGCTCTGTTCAATGCCTAATATACAAACGAATGCCCATCATCAGCAAAAAGTGCAGCCATGAAAAACCAAACAATGACATTTACCAGCACTGCCAAACCTAACTTGTCTTATGTATGATCGATAAGCATTTGTTACCCACTTACCTTTTTCCTTAATAAGGTCAGTAAAGCGAATATGTTATGAGGGTCATGAGTACCTCCCATTAACATTCCCTTGAGTGATGAGTACCTCCAATTAACATTCCCTTGAGAGCTAAAAGCTTTACTCAAAACCAGCTCAAACTGGTTCACTGATACCAAAGTTCCAACAAATGATGAAAAACCACTAAGTCAGACAAGTTGCCCCAAACCTTACAACAATACACAGGACAGTACAGCTTCTCCCCCTCATGAGCCAAAACTAGCTGCTGCCCTGTGCCCGTCTGAGCTGTTTTTAACTGACTTAACCAAATCAACACCATATCATCCAATATCTGCATATCAGACCACATCAACTGCCCAGCTATCTCACTCACTCTAAATGCCCCACTGTACAAGTTAGTAGTATTAACCATAATGCAAATTCTTCCAAAGATGGCTCTGCCACAGCTAGACCCTTCAATAGCAATCTCAACAGCTGGTGGCCTATGGGCTATTGCTTATTCATTTCTGAACCTCTCAGTATTTCCCTGCTTTTGAGCATCCTAACTACTAACCCCTGTTTATTCCATTCTATCTTGACTGAGAACTTAGTTGCTGTCCGCAAAGCCACCAAGTATAACTGTAATAGTCCTAACTGCCTCTCCAAACTGCCACCAGTAAACCAAATTCCTTGTCAACAAATTTGTGCCCATGATCTGTCCTTTGCCAGTAACTGATTAACAAATCACAGGAAGGCCTTCCAAGCTGTAAGCTCTGCATGTGTACAAAGCCCATGACTACTGGGCCAGCCAGTCCACTACAACCAGACAATCCTCCAAACCCCATTTGGGATCATGGTTGGCTGAGCCTCCTTCTACAGCATTACTGACCGCAACTTGTGGAACTGAAATGGGATAAACTGTCAGCAACTACATTCCACTTGCCAGGTAAATATTCAGTAGCCAAACATAAATTAATTTCCAAACACTACAAAACCAGTTTTCTAAGCAAAAATTGCACTGGAAACGACCTAGCTGATTTACTTGCCAAAACGTGGACCACTGCCTCGTTATCAAAATGAAACACAAATTTTTGTTAGACAGCTGGTCTTTCCACACCCATATTGGCATCATCTGTGACAATGCAACATTCCTCCTCATTTTTTCTGACCATTCACGCAGCCAATTGGAAGCAATTCACTTTCCTTGAAAATAAACTCCAATTCCAGTCCGTTCAGCTACATCAGACTACAAGTGTAAATCATCCAATGATACCTAGTCATCCTGCCATACTCTCAACCCATTAAAACATTCCAGAAATAACTAGCAAACTCTAAAATCCTCTTTCAATATCTTATTGACTCTCAGTCTGTGATACATCTCAACCCTCCCCCACAACAAGTTGGCCATAAACCTACAGAAGGCCCTCCTTGGCCTTACATCCCTGCAGACAAAGTTCAGAAACCACAAAAATACCATTGTCTCCCTCATCATAACATTGTTCACACCTGTTCAGGCACAATCTTACCATTCAGTCTCTCAGTCTCATCCTGTGGTAGCCTTAATATACCTTTCCCAGCATCCACCTCAAAACCAAAAATGTAAGCACCTTAGATGTTCCCTCCTGCTTCTCCTTAGCAAGTGGAATACATAATTGTGCAGGGCTTCTGACACCCTTTCCAGCCCTTCACCCACTAAGAGGAAATCATCCAAGTGGAGAACTGCACTCCCTGCTGGGTTGTCCTGCTGCCGTATTCAGTGAAAGTAGCACAAGCCACAACACATTTGATCAGCATAACTTTGTCAAAATAAAACTTCCCTCGCAGCGACATCTCTAACTTTCACCAATCTTGCTCCCTTATTGGCAACAACCAAAAAGTCGACTCAATGTCCAGCTTTACCATCTAGGGATCATCAAAGGCTCAGATAGCCAGCACCCCTTTATCCAAGAAGGTGTACTGCACCATCACTGCCTTTCTGTCAATGTGATCATTGACTGAATCTTCCACAGGGGAAGGCAAGTGGTGAATCAAGGAAAATTCACCTGGCTTTTTCATGGGCAGAGACGTAACAGAGATATCCTACATGACTCAAAAGGTGACACTGTATAGCAACCACCACCCTCCCCTTTTGTATCTCTTTGTATAACAGAACTTGAACAATCTCTTTCTTCTCCTTGATACAGACCAAATTCCAACATGAACTGCCTGATCCACCAACCCCACTTTAATAACCACTAACAACTCCTTTACTATGTTCTGCTCTAGATAACATTCAAGCTGAGCCCTAAGTATTTCAGTTTTAATAGGGGAATTAGATAGCTGGTCTACCATCCTCCCCAAAAGAGTGTGATCCCAATAGTAGCCCAAGCAAACCCCCTTCTCCTTGCAACTAGCATCTCCAAGACCCTTCCCCTCAGCTCTAATAGCACAACTCCTGTACCTCTCTCCACCTGATCACTTTCCCTTCACCGATATTTTATCCCACTATGCACCCCACAATAATACTATGAACAAACATGCACACTGGTCTGACAACTTCCCCATGCTACAAGCCCAGCACATACTTGCTCCCTCCAGCCTACTTTCCTATGCCTCTTTCACAGCTACAGACACCTTATCAATCATTGTACCTAGCCACATGTCCAAATGTTGACTATCCCACCTACGAGACTTGTTAAACACCATCAGCTTATGAAATTTCCTAACTTACTAGAGCCAACAGCTGCCTTCCCTTAGCCTCTGTACCTCCTATTTAGTGAGAAAGTACACTAACAATGGAAGTGCCTATTCTGGGTGCTTTTTAACTATCACTGCCATGAAATATATAAATCCCAGCACCCAATTATCCCATGTCCTTACCCTAAACCTAGCTGCTCACCTCTTTTTTAAACCAGCCAGAGTTGCTGTCAAGTCCCACAAAGCCAGGGATTCTGTTTCTGCTAACCTCTGTGTCCCATCTGCATCCAGCAATTTGAACAAATCCATAAACTGACCCCTTCAATATTTTATCCTTTAGTGACGTGGGAATTTGATGAGTAATGAGCACTCCTTGCCCCTTAGTACCCCCCCCAACCAGCATGTCCCCCTACCACTGAACTATCCATCTGCTCAACAATCGACTCACCACTTAACTACAACACTGGAAACTGTTACTGACTAACATCCCTTCATCTGTCTCTGCACACAAGCCAATTTGAGGTGTCTCTGCTTGGCATGGTACCTCATTATCCCCTCCCCCACCTTTGCAACTCTTGCAACCACACCCTCTTCAACATCTAGCTCTTGTAACAAGCCCCTCAAATAATCATCTGCTCCTTGCTTAACAAACATATCCTCCCCAACATGCATAACAGACTTACAACCTGCAGCTGGCTGAGGTATCAATCCAGCGCCATCTGCTCATCCCCTCCACCGGAGTAGTCCTCCACTAATATACTGTCCACTGACTTCCTCTTTCTATGACCTTTGGATTGATTGGGCTGGTCACTGCTGCTCTCCTGGGACATAGAAGATGCTGCCTGCTGAAAGATTGCAGCCACCTCAGCTTGTACCTCTTCCCACTTATTACTCATTTCCTTAACATTCGCCATCCTGTAGTGAAAATAACACCACATTAGTGACTCAGACATGCTACAACCCTTCACCCAGCCTAACCCATCAAACCCTTTCCCATCCTACTCCCTTTTCCCTAAATACCCATCACTACCCCCTTTCTACTCAGGACTAACCCTAGCTACCTACTGCTATGGAACTATCTAACTTCTGCACCAACTGCCTGGTTCAGTAAATGATGAACATAAATAGAAAACTGACCCTTTCTATGAAAAGCAAAGTGGCTTGAGCAACCTACTAAGGTTTCTGATGAATAAGGGGGCTAAAAATCCTGAACCTCTTTAAAGCTTCAGGCAATACACAATACATATATTCAGTTGTCAGCTCCCTCCTTTTCCTTTAACTTTTCATTACCTCTTGATGATGATGACTTTACATATTACCTTCTCTTCTTATATAGCAAACTTTATATAGAGACCTTGCTGCCTGTACCTCTAACTGTTAACACTGCCAGACGTGTATTCAATATGTAAACTTTATTTTATTGCCAAGTATTATATGGTGAGGTTTACGGATGAAGTTGCTTGAGGTCACCTAATTTAGAACAAACTGATAGTCTCAGATGCTGTTGACATAATATTATGTCAGCATTCATTTAAAAGAATGTCTTTAAATTATCATAATATCTTCTAGTATGAAAACATGCAGTACTAGAAGCATGGACAATTCGACTGATCATGAAAGTATGCATATTAACACCCTTGCTTCTGCAACTTGTGGCTTAATATGTGCTGCTGGTTACACTTGCTGTCATTGTTGGCATACTTCTGCAAAAACACAGCAAATGCTGTGCCCACATGCATGCTCCATAAAGGGGGTGTAGCCAAACTGCCCCCTTTTGCACTACATCCTGAAGACTGAAGCAGCATATTGCACATACACCTTTATTCAACTCCTTTTTTTTGGAAAGAATGCATTGCCTGATGACCCAATACAATGCAATTCTGTGATTGACTTGCCATTTATACCACAGCTCCACTGATTTTGATGGTGAGACATTAAAGAATTTGTGTGAGTTTATTCATGAGCTGATGAAAAGTAACAAAAAGACATCACTTATATTTAACAGTAGTTTGCTGAATACTGAACTGATATTAAACATATATGCTAACGGGGTGGGGGGGACAGTATACATTGGAGCTCTGCCTAACTGAGTTTTCTAATGACTTAATGAGCCTGCCTGATTCATTAAATCACTACTATCCTCACCAGAACTTACAGAAATATGAACTATCCCTAAAATCTACCATTCACAGCTTCCACCTCCATTGCTAACTGCTGATCCTAGCTACCTAAAGACCCCTTATACCACCCCAGTGCTGTGCTGCTGATCTAATCCATCCGCTCAATCTCTCATTACCACAGATGCAATTACCCTACCATTAACAAACTCAAACAAAGGGACATTGCCTTACCTCCCACATAGCCTTGACTATATACTTATATCAGGGCACCACAAATACCATAGGTTGATTGCTTGGATGTTAGCTTGTCCAATGATTTTCCTCAAAAGAGATCTTCCCTTAGCACAAGCCTGCACCAGGAAGATGGATATAAGCTCCTCCCCCTTAAATACCCATTCCCTACTCCTCCTTTTAACTACCTCATATACTATCCCCACTCTCTAGCAGCAAACTCTGTCTCTAATCCTAATCCCCCAGCCCCCTAGCTCACCACAAAGGCATTCATAGACAAAATATCTGTCAGCAAACTCCATTTTTTAGAATGCAAAGCTTACTTTAAGCTTTGATCTGTATGTATGAACAAAGTTAAGTAATCACTTTTGCCTTATAACATCAAAATGTAAATGTGTTTAATTTTTATTAAGAATCTAACTTTTCAGAATAATGAATTGGCATCCTAAAACAGTCTTTTTCATCCTAATACAATAGATTATGTTGCATAATTTATCTATATTACTGCTATTTTCTATGAGTAATATGTTAATATTTATGCTAAACAACTTTTATAAAATATTACTGATATCCTGCTGTATTCCACAATTTTACATTCATCTAAACTGAACTGTCATTTTGGCAAATGCATTCACAAGGCACCACATCCCTGATTACGTGGTTAAATCTCTGCTGCCTTGTCTATGCATATATTATTGTCACTCATGATGCTGTGAAACATTGAAATGGGCAAAAATGCACTTCATGCCAGAGAACTACAAAGGGATAAATAACCTCCTTAAATAGATGTAGAAGCAATAATGCACATTTTAAAAACCCACCCAGGAATACAGACAAATGCTAAAGAGACATCTCCTGTCGGTAATGCTGATATTTTGGCAAGCCTCCTGCCTGCTACAAGGGAGTGGAAAGGGTGGATACATAACACTGTGCAATCAACTAAACAAAGACATCCTGTTTATTCACAAGCTGGGTGTGGAGAGGAAGTAGAAATTCTGTTCTACAAACTTCAAAGCAAGGCAGGACTTGTGCTGAATGTTTTGGTATCAACATCTGGGTATGGAATCTGTCTACAGTGTAATTTTTAAGTCTGCCTTTTTCAATGTAAGGAAGTAGGAAATGGAGTGTCACTGTCTGTTGCTGAGAAGAGTGACAGTCTGGGATTTTCCTGTCTATTATTCAACTTCCAGAAATACTGCTCTGTTTGCACACATGGCTCCAGGGAATAAATATCAAGTGGTCTTAATAACCTGATGCTGTTCATTATTTACTCTATTGCAGATAATAAGATTATATACAATAAACACAGTCTGTAGCTTATTGTAAAATGGAAAACTATAACTCACTTTCCATCTAGCATGATGCATTGAATAATTGTGAAGGTACTGCCTTAATAACCATCTGAGAGAGGCTGCTAGTGGATACAGAGAAAGTGAATGACTTAAAGTTCAGCTGCACATACTCACCAACAGTGAAACTTGACTAAAAAATCTTCCATGCCAGTCCACCTCTGTAAACAAATCATACATAGTGTTCCAAAATAGTCAACCATGCATCTGTCCAGGTAGTGAGACTATGCTCCTGGTAAGAAAAAATGCTAACATCTCCACCTCACATATAGCAAACAACAAACAATACAGCTATACAGCCTCCAAATGGACCTTAGCGTCATTGACAATTGCATCTAAAACAAAGCTTTTATTTGCAGCTGTTTATATTGCACACAAAATTAGTAAAACATATTATTCTAAACATCATATCCTACTGTTCCATGAACAAAGCAATAATACTTGAAGACTTTAATCTAACTCTTAAATCAACAATGAGTACTATACTCAGTAACATGTTCTCCCAATGCAACTGTACTCAACTTATTATATCACCAGCCAGACCCGACCTAGTTTCAGGTAATGATAGTCATCTTCATTTATTAATAGCCAACATATCCAACAGAATAAAATAACTGAGAATTCTGGCAAATGCACTAAGTGACCACCTAACTATAGAAGCTATAGTTTCCTTTTGCGCACCCTACATTCCCCACTACATAGACACTAAAATCATATCTGAATCCAAGGAGGATTCTGTCCTCTCAGATCTCTACATTAATTGTTCCCCAGTTTTCCATTTAGTTGGCCCCAGTACAGCCCTGCAAAAGTTCAACAATGTAACCAACTAAGTACTAAACAAACACCTTCTTATTACAATAAAAAAGTGAAAGGTCAATACCGCTCTTGGCGAAATGTCCCTCTTTGCATACTTATAAAAACAGACAAATCATGGATTAATAAAAAGCCCACATTATCACAACACCTTCCAACTACTCAAAAGACAATGCAAGCTCAAAACAAAGCTTGCCAATTTGTACTATATGTGACACAAGCCCCATAAAAGAGTCAAGCAGCCCAAACAATTCTGGACAGTAATAAAAGATATCACACATTCTGAATGCAAGAAAGCCAACCCTACCTGCACCCTATACGATCTGAACATGCTAAGATTTTATCCTGCTATCAAAAACAAGTTCATAATCAAAAGATCCCTCTATGCTTTCCAAACCTAAAGTTTCAGGAAATTTAAAGTGTCATTAAATAAGACATTTGTTTCCATTTCATGGTGTGAAAGTTTTGCCTCTATCAAGTGTAAACACAGTTGTCAGGGTATGGCTAGTATTTGACTCATAAGATGATTTATGTCACAGACCCTTAAGCACTTTAATTATTTATTTAAGTGATTTTTTTTTTACATAAAATAAGGTAAGCTTTACTGAACAATATCCAAGAGAAAACAATTGTGATTCTAGGAGACCACTTGGTGACAGTTAGTTAACAAATATAGTAAAATTTATTAAACAAAAAGTCAACGGTCTAGAGTTTTCATCCTGTAAATGTTCACCAGGTTGAACAAGGAGAAAATTACAGTGAGCTGCCTGTCGGATGCCAGGATCTGCCACATAACTCATGCACTCAAGTCACTCCACAACAAGTACAAATATGACTCTGTCATGGTCCATGTTGGAGTGAATGACTTGAGACGTACCTCCCTGGACTACATGAAAAGAGACATGGAAGAGCTCTCAGATTATGTGGCCCAGGAAGGTATGACCCTAGCCCTGAGTAGCATCCTGCTTTCGCCCAGAATGATACCACAATATAAGGACAAAATGATTGACTTCAACAATTGGCTAAGCTTCTGATGTCATTCAAAGGGGATCCAGCATCTGTCTGCCTGGGACAACATGATCGACAGACCACAATGCTTTGCCAGAGATAGTCTGCACCTGTCACCCCTGGGATTCAGGTTACTGGCTAAGGCTCTTGCCAACCCTATAATGCCTTTTTTAGGCAAAGTTCAAAGGACAAAACCACCACCGTAACAGGTGCAAGCATGCAAAATCTGAAGGCAATGCTACTTAATGCTAGAAGTCTAAACCTTAAAATGCACTCTCTCGAGGCACTCCTAAAAATGGAGAACATCGATATCTGTGCAGTAACTGAGACCTGGATCAAGGCTCCAGAGAGCACCCCTGTGATACCAGGCTACAACTCTTTCCACACTTTTTGGCCACCAAACCAGGATCGAAACACTAAAGGTGGAGGAGTGTCCATATTCACCAAGGATATTCACACCACCAGGTTAGTTGCCCAACACAATGCATCTGAAATTCTCCAGGTGCAACTAACACTAGGTAAGACTGCAATCCAAATTGCAGCTTGCTACAGATGCCCCACCATGTCCCAAGATTCTTACTACACCTTTCTAAACATACTGGAAAATATTAATATACAACCAAACACCCTAATACTGAGTGATTTCAACTAGTTTGCCATGAAATGGGAAAACTACTCATGTACCAACACCTTTGCCCAACGGTTCTTGGAATTCATAAATTCCAATGCCCTGGATCAGCTAATCCATAGTCCCACCAGAGGCTCCAATATCCTAGACCTGGTCATTACCAACATGGGAAATCGATGCTCCACACCTATGGTAACCCCCCCTCGTTGATCAGGTCAGACCATAAACTAATCACCCTTAACAGCCACATCCCACGCCCCAGTAAGGAAACCTCCATAAGAAACTTCTCCAAAGCCAGCTTCATGCTACTCAAGTCATAAGTTACAAACGTCATGACACCCATACATACGGGAAGTGAAAGTTCAACTGCTGAGTCCAGCACTAAGGCACTGTACAAGCACATCCACTCATGCATGAATTGTGCCATCCCAAATAGAACCAAGATGCTCTCCTCCAAAAAAAGGAAGCCAATCTGGTGTTCCCCTGCCATAAACAAACTTTACAACAAAAGGAAGAAACTGTTGCAGAAAAGAGGAAAATCTCAGGATGCAAAAAACTCCCTTACCAGCCTCAGTAAGAAGCTGAGATCCCTCATAAAATCCTCCAAAGCCAGTTACGAAAATAAAATTGCCAAAAATTCCAAAGACAACCACAAGGCATTCTATAACTATGTCAAGAATCTAAATGGCAATGCTCAGATCTGCTCTGAGCTACAACAGAATGGCATTAAATATACTGATCCCAAGGATATTGCCAATATTCTGGCAGGTCGATTCAGTGCCAACTTCACCCCCCCTCTCACCCCCTAAATGTCCCATCTCAATACCGGAAGATTGCCAAATTCCGGTAATAATGGCCACACAGGTAAAAAACGTACTCTCCAAAGCTAAGAATACAACATCCATGGGACCAGATGACATCCCAGGCTGTGTACTACATGAACTACAAAATGAACTGGCATCTCACCTAAGTGTCATGTTTAGTCATACCCTCACCTCAGGCTTCGTGCCCACTGAGTGGCGCACAGCTACAATTATCCCACTCCACAAGGGGGGATACTCCTTGGATACCGGGAACTACTGTCCCATCAGTCTGATGAGCCTGATCTGCAAGGCCATGGAATGTATTATCATGGAACTTATAAACAAAGACATTGGCAACCTTAAAATACTCGACTCCACCTAGTTTGGGATCGTGAAGAGCCGATCTTGTCTCCTGAACCTGACTGACTTTTTTGAATCAGTCTCCAGAGCCATGGATGAGGGTAAGGCAGTCCTCACAGCCTATCTGGATCTCAGCAAGGCCTTTGACACCATCCCTCACTCTGGAATCATAGATAAACTTACTAAGCTGGGCATTAATCCTTACATCACTCGATGTGTTACCAACTGGCTTACTGACAGAACCCATACTGTAAAAGTAGCTGACTCCAAATATGGCTCCAGACAAGTGACAAGTGGAGTACCTCAGGGTTCAGTCCTAGGACCTCTCTTGTTTGGCATCTACTTCTCTGAAGTACAGGCCAACACTAAGGGACTCTGGCTAACAAAGTTTGCAGATGACTGTAAACTGGGAGCCATTATTGAATCCCCAATGATGTGGATACTCTACAAAAGGGCCTTACAGAAACAGATTTTTGGTGCCAGAGCCATGGGCTCAAGCTCAGTGGCAAAAAATGTATAGTTATCCCCTTTGGGAAAAACAAGTACCCGTGAATTACCACATAGGTGGCAGTACACTAAACACCAAAAGAGTGACAAGAGACTTAGGGACACAGGTGGACAGTGGTCTCAACTTCAATAACCCCATCACCACAACAGTCAGGAAATCCTTCTATGTGACACACCTCATCACTAAGGGCTTTTCATCCAGAAAAAAGGAGGTCTTTGTCCCACTGTACTCATCCCTCATTAGACCCATTATAGAATACAACGCCCCATTTGGTATGTACCTCTCAAGACATCTGCAACAACTGGAAAGGCTGCAGAAATACCTCACTAAAAGAATCACAGGCCTAAAGCAGATGCCCTATGCTGACCACCTTAAAAAACTCCAGCTATACTCTGTCGCATATCATCTACTCCGAGGCGATCTCTGCTTAACATACAAGGCCATGTCAAAGCCAGAGCTGTTGGACATGCTACACTTAAAGAAATCCCAATCCCTCAGAGCCACATGTTCCAGGGATCTAAACCTTGTCATCACAATAAACAAAACATGCTGGAGGCATAGGTTCCTGACCCAGAGACTTTCCAGACTCTGGAATAGACTGCCCATACATGTCAAGCAGAGCGCCTCTTTGGCCCTCTTCAAAAGGAACCTTGATGATTGGATGGGAGAAAGGAAATTCACCCCGGGGATCACATCAGTCGCCCTGTTAGACAGGGGTCCAGGGAAGTAAATAGTGCGGGAAGAAATAGCCAGGGAATTGTTATGTCTAGGCTTGTATAAGCCCTAGGGCCGATAGCCTAGTACCAACCTATGAACCTATGTATCATGAAAGACTTCATTAGAACAGGAAATATAGAGTTGACCTAAGTTTATACATAACTTTCTTAAGGTCTTTGAAAGTATTTACAAAAATTTAAAGGGATAACTTCCCATTGTGTAAATACATTAAAAATAATACTACCTAAAAATTTCCAAGACTTAAGATGTTGGTTCTAAATATGTGGAAAAGAGTACACAGAATATAACAAGATAATACATATTTAATATTTAAAAAAAATCAGCTTTTGATGAAATAAGTATATTATATTTAAGTAAATTAATAAACACTCAACTACATAAATAAATAAATATACAACCCGTGTTTATACATATATAAAAAAACTTCCATAGAATTAACATAAAATAAGTAAAACAAAGCTACATTTATGTGCACATTTCTTTTTCAAGAAATTATAAGGGAATTTAATAAAATCTGCACTGACTTTTTTCTGTGCAGGCATTGTGGCACACTGATTACATGAAAGTAAAAAGGTTTGAGGTCCAGTAAACAGAGCTGGGCGATGTACATGTACGGGCCAACATGGAAGTATCCATGGCATGCAAATCACCTCATAAGCAGGTGAATTGCATGCAAATGAGGGAGGTAGAGTGATCCAGCAAGTGGACAGGCAGTCCTGCGGACACTGTCTTGGTGTCAGTAGTGTGCAAGGGAAAATTCTGTGTATAGGAATTTAAACAGACAAGGGCTGCAAAAGTGTAGTTCGATGGACAGACATAGCACAACAGACACAGATATGTGCAAAATTATCCACTGTGTGTCCAAAACCATATGGGAAATACTTCAAAATAATGTAATTTATTTTAATGATCTCTGTATGTTTGCGCTGTGCACCACAGTGTGCAAACATGCTATTATGAAAAAATAAATAAATAAAAAAAGATTGTAAAAAATAAATGTATTAGTATGTGACAGTAATGTAAAATAGGACCCTGCATGGAGTATCTACAATCGTGGAATGGTGCTGTTGCCAATGAGGCAGGGTTCGGAATCATGTAGTTTCCAGGCTGTGTGCATGGATCTTTATGCAAGTGAGGTGGCATTACTGAGTAGCACAATGGGTATCCGTGTCCACAGATCCTATCCATGTAGGCACAGAACCATGTTGGTGTCTAGAGAAGAGGTAGCTAACATCAAGAAAGGGGTGTGTCTGAGGACTTGTAAGCTCATTGGAGCTCAGCTGTGCCTGTTTGTGTAGCACATCACAGTGCTCCACAGTGGAGGTGTGTACACTGGCTGCTAAGTTGAGTTTACCTTTGGGGTGCATGTTTTAGAATGTTTTCATGGCACACTGTTGTGCTGAGAGTGACTTTTCAGGGGGGTGTTTGCAGTGATTGCTGAGCATTGTTTACCTTCGTAGCATGTATTTGTGTGGTGAGCTGCAGTGCTGAGTGAGCAAGGCTGTCCAAAGGAAAAACAAATTGGCAGAGAAAGACATTGGTATATTAATTACTAATTACCCCTGTTAAACTTAAACTCGGGCCATTAAATCTTCTTAATGATGTACATGGCAGGTGGAATGCATTATAGGTAGCCAATCACACAGACTGCACCTACAGCAGAGCACTACAAAGATTGCATACACTCTACAATCTGATTTCACCCCCATACTCTGTACCAGTGGAGTACAGACTTGGTATTTTTAACTGAAGGAATGCTAGGAGCTGCTGCAGGTATGCTACATCTGTGTCTGATAGATGCTGAGGTCAGTGCTGCTGCTGCAGCTAACAATAGGCCTACACTGAAAAGGAGGAACATGCTCAGGCCCAGGGCAACCTTCCAGGAGCTGCATGAGCTGGAGATTGTAGAGTGCTATAGGGTGGATAGGGACATACTACAAAGATCACTGAGTTCTGCCACCCACAACTCAGACCCAGAGCCAACAGAGGGGAACCCATCCCAGTGGAAACAAAGATATATGTAGCTCTTAGGGTACTAGCTACAGGTACATTCCAAAGGCCAACTGGGGACATGATGGGGGTCTGACAGGCATCAGCATCCAGAGTATTCCACCAATTCCTTGATGCCATGCTACCACATGCCAGTGAGCACATTTATTTCCCCACATCCCTGAGGTGAGAGCCAGCAGTATGCAACACTTCTACCATGTAGCACACTACCTTGAGGTACTGGGTGCCATAGATTGGACTCATGTACACATCAAGGCACCACCCGGTGAGGTGGGTAGAATCTATTTCAACCACAAGGGGTATCACTCCATCAACTGCCAAGTCATGTGCAATGCCCAGGGCATTATCATGAATGTGTTTGCTGGCAGCCCTGGATGTTAGCAGAACTCCCATATCCGGTATGCATCACAGCTGTACCAAATGTTTGCTAGGGGGGACATCCCACACAGCCGTTTACTGAGGGATGCTGGCTACACACTGGAACCATGGATGATAACAACCATCAGAAATACACACACACACCCATGGAAGAATGCCATAATGAGGCACACACACAAACTAGGAACATCCTAGAGCATGTGTTTGGGCTGCTGAAGTCACGGTTCCACTGCCTTCATCTGTCTGGTGGAGTCCTGCAGTATTCTGCAGCCACAAGTGCACAGATGTTCACAGTATGTGTCATGCTACACAATATGATCCTACAGAAACAGCTACAGCAGGATCAGCAAAGGGAAAGGATACACAGCCCCCCCACCAGTACCTAGGTCCCCACAGCTTCACCCACAGGAGAACATGGAAGAGGAAATCCATGAGTATGTCCCTGTAGGCTGACATAGGCATGCCAAATATGTCCTGGCCTTGGCCAAGAGACAACGCCTAACACATGCATTGACAACCTAAGGCCCTAGGGACTGACACCTTACTCAGACTCACATACATATAGTAAAAATGATGTCAGGCAACTCACAACCTGTACCTAACCATGTATTGGCAGTGTACTGCATGCATCAGGCAGAGTCCCCCCTAAATTACAGTTCTGTCAACTGCTGCATTCGCAAGGTAAGTCACTCACCTACACACCACTTGTAAGGAGTACTGTTATATGCTATTGTATGTATGGCCCTGCTGCATGTATGTAAGGGAATGTAGTGAGCTATTTGGAGAGATGTAACATCCCCATGGAACTACAGATTCCCATTCCAACAGTATGTGTTCCGAAATATTCACTAGGCCTCATGGATGGAATATTCGCTACAGCAGTCAAGGGAGATGCTAAAAAGTGGGGGGGTCACATGATATTTGCACTACTGTCTATCCCAGCAGATCATGTGCTGTTCTTCCCCCACCCCCAACACACCAGCTTTCCCATACAACTGCTGTAACAGTAAATATGTAAAGATATATCAGGAGACCAGCCAATTCCAGGGCTGTGACATTGAACCTGGCCACACATTGTATGTCTCATGTAATGCAGGAGTGACAGTGTATGTATGTATGCTATTGATTGTGTGAGGAATGACACCTCTTTGTCAGGTGGATGGTGTGGCTCACTGGGCTAGAAACCTTAACACGGGTGCTGGCATTGATGGTTTGAATCTGGCAGCATCCACATCTTTTGCATGTGAGGTACTCATATGATGGTATTCCCACAGACTGTCATTCCCTTCAATTTGTTACTGCAAGACAGCTGGACAAAGTCAGAGAAAATGGGGGATCAAAGGGCCAAAACTACACACAGACATTACACATGCTCTGATGAACCTAGAAGGTGACTAGCATAACAGTAGGTTGCAAAAGAACAGAATTGCTGCAGGATATAAAAGCCACTACTTAACTGTGTCATAAGTAAGTACAATTGAGTGACTGCATTATACAATATTACATCTGAACAACACAAATGTATGAGGAACAGACCAGACATATGGGGCAAAATGCTGAATATTCTGCAAAAACATGTACAGTGAGGGGTATGCAGACTGTCACCCAGTGTGTGGTGTTACATTATGTACCCATTCACATATTAAGTAAGGCACACAGCCGGGGAATGCCTTGGACAATTCAGGGAAGTGTTGTACTGTGGAAACAGGTGCAGCAGCCAATGTCTGCACCACGCAAAATCCTGGACCAGAGTACAGGTAGCTGTGGCCTGGCATCACCTTGTAAGTACTGACAATCCCACTGGGCATGCTCCTACACTTAGCTAACTTGAGTGCAAGTCTGTTGCCTCTTCCTGACAAAGATGTGCTATGTGGAAATACATTTGTACATACAGACAGCTACGTATACATATTTGTCTGTCCCTATTCCCATCATACATGATTAGTGTCTCTATCAGTATGTATCACATATACATATGATCGCTATATAAATTACAATGATGCATAGACTCTCCACAAATATCTACCTAGCACATTTACATAACATATACACACTGCAACATTTAAAGAGACATCCCTGTTATACACATGCATGTGTGTGTGTGTGTGTATATATATATATATATATATATATATATATATATATATATATATATATATATATATATATGTGTGTGTGTGTGTGTGTGTGTGAGAATGTAAGAATGTCCCCACCAACCCTTGGAATGCTGAGATTATCTGCATGTACACATCACAACAGTTGTCCAAAGGAACCAGACCAAGGCCACAACAGTACATAATCCACTCACACACAGACCCCTGTGCCTGCGGAATGTCACCTTGCAGACAGACACAGATGAGCAGGTGTAATGTACAATGGTTTCAATGCATGCCTTGGAAAGGCCATATTGTCCCTGGCCACACATTTGCCTACCTAACTGCAACCAGACACATATGGCTGTACTGGTAACATAGCAGGATATTAGCAGGTATCCCACTCCTCGGACACTACATACAATAACAGTACCCAGCAATATCACTCTGCAGGACACATATGCTGTCTAACACAAAGCTACTTTCTGTACGCATCAAGAACTGTGCCTGCATCACATATACAACAGATGTAACCTGTAGCATATGAGATAAGTACTGCGAGCTATAGTATGTAATACTAGATAGGTAGGAGTTCTACTCTCACATCAGACACCTCTGTATGTCTAAATATATACCCTTGAAGCACTACAGACATGCCCATATGGGCAGCTGCTGTGAAATGGTTATGCATTTTATGGCCCTGTGACTAGCTGCTGGCCTCTACATTGCCATACTCTACAAAGCCTGTTGATGTCATCCACATTAAGAGTGCTGGCAGACAATCTACAATCAGATAAACTCTGTTGTGCATGCGATAAGTAGTGCAAGTTGTAGCGTGTAATAACAGATAGGTAGGGTTTCTAATCTTACATCAGCCAACTCTGTTTGTGTGTATAAACATATCCTCTTGCAGCACTACAGACATGCCCATATGGGCTATCTCTGTACAATGGTATGTATTTTATGGCCCTGTGACTAGCTGCTTTTCCTAAATTTCTCTCCTCTACATAATCATAACTGATGTCCACCACATGTCTGACCCAGACACAGGATATTTATAGATATGTCAACTCCATCACCACACCTTCTAGATGTATAAGTTCAGAAAAGCCAGGTGACACGTAGCAAGGGTAGCAGACCTTATCACAAAGTATGAATGCGTGATTACGCTGACTGTACCCATTGTCCCTGATAGACTGGTCTACACATATGTACCACGGCAGCCATGCAAGTATACTGACGTACCTTGCTGAAATCTTTTGAACTTCCCTGTTTAAAATCCACGTTTGCGCGGCTTTGCGTGATTGTGAGCATAGCGCAGTGCTGATTAAACAAGGTTAAACTTTTTCTGGCTCCGCCAAGTCTGCTCTTCAAATTTTCCCTTAAGTAAGCTCTACTCTTAGAATTATCAGTCTACTCGCTATATTATAAGCCTAGCACTTGTTCTCAAAACCTTTCTTCTAAGTAAGCACTCTCAAACCAAAGTAAGCACTGCATCCACCTACCACCCCTGTGAATACCCACTTCCCTTAAAGGCGCAGCACTCCCTTATACTATTCTAGCATGTCGAGTGGTGGATCACTGGCATTCTCTCCGGTTCAGCTGGTTAATCTGGGAATCTTGAGACAATGCTACAATTGTCTCATGTACACAGACAACCCTCTCCTCCTCCCAACAAACACAAATACATGTGAGAGATGCAACTATATAGCCAAACTGGAGGCTGAACTCTCTCAACTCAGGACTGGCAAGACCAGACAGGAGGAGAAGGTAACCACACACACACAGCTAACCCAGTCCCACATAGATCTACCACAATTGCAAACCAAACACATAATAACACAAAGACATACTCGGAGGCTCTAATAAAAAAATTACCAAAACAACAGAGGCTCCCAAAGCAGACACCCAAAAATCCACCATCTCAAAACATAACACATGAAACACATACTTCAATAAAGCATTGTGTCAAACAATCACAGCCCTTAAGGCCAAACACCATGCCTGATACACTAGTAATTGGTGACTCTATAGTCAGACACACTCACGTTCCGCTTACCAGGCTGAACAAGGAGAGGGTAATGGTGAGCTGCCTGTCAGGAGCTAGGATCCACCACATAACACATGCACTCAGGTCACTCCCAAGCAAGTACAAATATGGCTCTGTCATTGTCCATGCCAGCGTTAATGACCTGAGACGTACCTCCCTGGACTACATGAAAAGAGACATAGAGGAGGTCTCTGATTATGTAGCCCAGGCTGGTATGATACTGACCCTGAGCAGCATCTTGCCCTCACCAAGAATGATGCCAAAATACAAGGACAAGATGATCAGCTTTAATAATTGGCTCAATTACTGGTGTCATTCTAGGGGGATCCAATGTCTGTCTGCTTGGGATGACATGCTGACAAAGCCACGCTGCTTCGCAAGGGACGGCTTGCACCTGTCACCACTGGGCTTCCGGATATTGGCTAAGGCTCTTGCCACCCCCATAGTGCCTTTTTTAGGCAGGGCTCAAAAGACAAACCCACCTCCTTAGAAAACAAAAATGGAAAAAAACTAAGGGTAATGCTGCTCAATGCCAGAAGTCTAAATCTCAAGATGTAGGCTCTCGAAGCACTCCTCAGTATGGAGAGCATCGATGTCTGTGCAGTAACTGAAACCTGGTTCAAGGCTCCTGAGGGCACCCCAGCTCTACAAGGCTATACCTCGTATCATGCATTTTGGCCCCAGAACTTGGGCCCAACCACAAAGGGAGGGGGACTGTCCATATTCATCAAGGACACCCACACCTCCAGGTTAGTGGCAACACATGAAGCATCGGAGACCATCCAGGTGCTACTAACCGTAGGCAAAACTGCTATAAAACTGGTAGCATGTTACAGACCACCCTCCCAATCTCAGGAACCCCATTAACCTTCCTGAAGACATTGGAAGATATGAATGTCTCACCAAATACCATCATATTGGGAGACTTCAACTATCCTAACATAGACTGGGTGCATTATTCTAGCCCTAACACCCTAGCCCAAAGGTTCCTGGAATTCATTAACTCAAATGCAATGGAACAGCTAGTCACCTCTCCCACAAGGGGAGAAAATATACTAGACCTGATCATCACAAACATGGGGACAAAATGCTCCACACCGGAAGTATACCCCTCACTAGTGAGATCTGACCACAAACTAATCACCCTGGATATTCATATCCCACCTCCACCCCCAGCACAAAAGACTACAGTGAGAAACTTCTCAAAGGCTGACTTTACACTTCTCAAGACTGAGATGGTATCCTTTAAGCCCCCTGGGCCAGAGGAAACCACATCCCACAATGCTGAATCCTTCACAAATGCTTTCTACGGACATCTCCAAGAATGCATGGATCATGCAATCCCAAATAAAACCAAGACCCTTTCCACTAAGGGCAGGTGTCCTGTCCAGTGGACCCCAGCCATAAACAAACTGTATAACAAAAGAAGGAAGCTACTGCAAGACAGAGCAAAATCCAATAAAGGGAAGGCATCTCTGACCAGCACTAGAAAAAAACTACGTTCACTCATAAAAACATCCAAGGCCAACTTTGAGAGAAAAATCGCTAAAGACACTAAAGATAACCATAAGGCCTTCTTTAGCTATGTTAGAAACCTGGGCGGAAACCCTCAGATATGCTCAGAGTTAGTTCACAATGACAAAAAATACACTGAACCCACAGATATTGCCAACATACTGGCAGACAGGTTCAGTGCAAACTTCTCCCCTCCCACACCCCCAAAAGAAGAAACAGTTATCCCAGCTGAATGTAACCTCCCTGTCATCTTAGATGTCCAAGTGAGAGCTGCTCTCAGCAAAGCTAAAAACACAGCATCTATGGGACCTGACGGTATCCCGAGTTGCGTGCTACGTAATCTCCAAGAGGAGCTAAACCCACACATAAAAATGCTGTTTAACCTTAGCCTTACTACAGGATATGTACCTGAACACTGGCATACAGCAACAGTGGTCCCACTCCACAAAGGAGGCTCCTCTACAGACCCTGGAAACTACCGCCCCATAAGCTTAACCAGCCTGGTCTGCAAAGCTATGGAAAGAATCATTATGGAACTCATAAACAGAGACATCGGGGACCTACAGACACTTGATCCTACCCAGTTCGGCTTTGTAAAGGGCAGATCCTGCCTTTTGAACCTGGTTGACTTTTTTGAAACAGTCACTAGAGCCATTGATGAGGGCAAAGCAGTCCATACAGCCTACCTGGACTTGGCTAAAGCCTTCAACACAATACCCCACTCAGGCATCATAGACAAGCTCAACAGTTTAAATGTAAACCCATATGTCACAAGATGGGTTGCAAACTGGCTAAAGGACAGAACCCATAAAGTCAAAATCGCTGGAGCTATGTCAGACTCAAAGCCAGTCACAAGTGGTGCCCCACAGGGCTCTGTCCTGGGACCCCTATTGTTCGGCATTTATTTCTCAGATGTGAAAGCAAACATGGGAGGGTTGTGGCTGACAAAGTTCGCAGATGACTGCAAACTAGGCGCCATAGTCGATACACCAGCTGACACATGCATCCTACAGAAAGGCCTTACTGAGACAGACAACTGGTGCCGAAGTCATGGCCTTAAACTAAATACCAAAAAATGTATAGTCATCCCCTTTGGGAAAAACAAAGTACCCACAAATTATCACATAGGCAGTAACCCATTGAGTACAGAAAAAGTAATCAGAGACCTGGGGACCCAAGTTGACAGTGACCTCTTATTCGACACCCACGTTGCCAAAGTGGTTAGAAAGACCTTCTACCTTGCCCACCTTATCATGAAGGGATTCACATCCAGATCAAAGGATATCATTGTACCCCTATACTCCTCCCTTATCAGGCCCATGATTGAGTACAATGCCCCATTTGGTATGTACCTCACCCGGCACCTGCAGCAGCTGGAGAGACCCCAAAAGTACCTCACCAAGAGGATCAAGGGTCTCCAACATATGTCATATGCTGCCAGACTAAAGAAACTCCAGCTCTATTCAGTAGCATACCGCCTACTCAGAGCTGATCTATGCCTGACGTACAAGGCCATGTCCAATCAGGAATTGATGGACATGCTCCATCTCAAAAAATCCAAATCCATCAGAACCACGAGAGCTAAAGATCTAAACCTCAGCACAAATATGAATAGGACATGCTGGAGGGACAGATTCATAACTCAGAGGCTTCCCACAATCTGGAACAGGATCACAGTTCATGTTAGGCAGAGCCTCTCACTGACTCTCTTCAAGAGGAATCTTGATGAATGGATGGGAGATCGTAGGTTTACCCCGGGGGTCATCTCTGTGTCACTGCTAGACAGAGGTACAGTAAACTAAATCTATAGTTTTGTTCCATTACATGGGGTGGCGAAAGCCACATACACTATGGCTAGGCTTATAAATGCCCTAGGGCAGATAGCCTAGTACTAAACTATGAAACTATGAAACTATGCTGTGCTGCCATGCTATCTTGTGCAGCTGTATTGCCATCATGTGTCCACAGCTTATCCCCTCAGACTCCTGAACAGAAACATATGCAAGTCCATGACACACCTGTCATTCTGTAGCACTACTGCCAGTTCAACTTCATGCAGCAAAGATACACAAAGTGTGATGTGTAGTCATGACACATGCTAGCATACAGTACCTGCTGTGACCCACAACAAGTGTCATGGCAAAATAATACTACACTACACAAGGGCATGTCAAGTAATGTAGACACCCTGTGCATCAGACACACAGTAGCATTTCCCTGCATAGATGGCACAGATGGCAGGGATGTGGCACAGGTATTATCACATGCACAGGGTGAGGTGTGGAGGTGCCAGAGGCTTAGGCTGCACCACACAGTTGACAGCATGTGTGTTAGTCAGGAAGGGGTGTGAGTTAGATGGGCCATAGAGAGGTGCCGTGTGTGTCTTTTGGTGACCTGCATGTGACAGTGGTGTTTGAGTGTGTGCATGTACACAGCCAAGCCCAGTGCTAGCCCTACACATGTGTATGTTGGACAGCTGTGGACCATACATAGTTGAGTGGCAGCTCACCATCTCTGGCCATGAATATGGGAACTGGCTCTGCAAAGAGTAGCACTGACACCACCATGCCCAAGTTCAGATGTGGTGCTAGTACCTGATGGTGACTGCTGTCTGCTGTGGCTGTGTCCACCCATGGGACTGCCCAGGACCACTTGCCCATGGCCTGTCACATCATTTTGTGGACAGCACACTTCCCTCTGTAGCGTTGGAGGTACTGCCACTACAGGAGTGTGACTGTACACAGCCATGTGGACGCTCAGCAGATTGTGTTGCTGACCTACATCCAAGTGTCCGACTCCCAACTTCAACCAGATGTTCTGCACAGGCAATGTGTGGTCCAAGATAGACACAGTCTCAGCCCACTGTCTGTAAACTGCATCAGCGAAGCAATCCAGGGTGTTCCCAATGTGGTGGAGGCAGTCACAGATGTCAGACTGTGCTGCGTCCATAACCCTAAGCATCCATCTTTTTTTTAGAATGTGCTTGTGCCTCCATGATAGCCTGAAATGTGTGCCAAGTGACCCGTGATGTGACACCTGCAACAGGTGGTGGAGGGACAGCAGTCCTAATATGAGCACCCCTATCAATCTGCCTGTATGGGACCTCACCAGGTCTCTGGCTATGGCCAGTGTCTACACTCACTGACGCTATAGTTGTCACACTGTCCTGTTCAATGTTGCCACCCTCTGACTGTCAAATATCTGTGACCTCTGGGGACTGAGTTTGTGTAGGCATACTGACTGT